>NC_051057.1:24709823-24729823 GCF_904848185.1 Acanthopagrus latus | reverse complement strand
TTGACTTTAAAAGTCTCATACAGATTTTTTTTGTGTGAAACATTGATCCACTACAGTTGATCTAGACACATGAAAATAAAATGGAAACGCTTCAGATTTTTTTTTTCAGGTTTTTGCAAAAGTAAAAAAACAAAACAAAACAAAACAAAACAAACAAACATAAAGACATGGCAAAACACAGTGTTGTAAGGGAGTGATTGGAAGACATTTAGCTGTGGATCCTGTCTCCTGTTGGCATTTGGCCACATCACCTCGTCCACATCACAGGCATCATGTCCTCCCTCGCCAAGCAACAGGGGAAATATCTCCTTGCATGCCGGAACCAACCCTGTATGGACCCCAGCTCAGTGTCGCCGCATGCCTCTTCCATGGCTGGTAGAAGAGGCATGTGGGCATCGAGCAGCATCATGCTGACAAGAACTCCTCAATGCGATTCAAAAATGGAGTTTATGGTGGCAAGTTGAGTGCAATAAATCTATTATGGTTGGTGAACCGGTCCGGACCAGAGCAGCCCGATGGAAACTGACATTATCCCAGATGATGACAAACTGGGGCTGCTCCTCTCATCAGGTGTATTCATAGTGCTATGGTTTAGACTCATTGGTCAACAATTAGAGTTTGAATATTTTCATGTGTGTGAGTCTGTGCACTTTTCCAGTTTTAGTTGTGTTTTGTATTTTAAATCGATGTGTTTTGTCATGTGTAAAAAACATTGTGTAGTGTTTTGCAAGAAGTGTGTTGGAGAATTTCAAACACAGTGCAAAGCGTATGTTGTGTTTGCCCAGTTGGCGCTTTTGTTTAGTGCGCGGCCACCGAAGTTAGAGGTTGTGATACTTTTAGTGTTTAAGCATTAGACAGAAACTGGAAACAGAAGATGATTTTTAATAAAAGTTTTTGTTTCGTGTTTCAATGATCCTATCAATAATCATATTTAGTGATAAGTAGGAACCTGTTTTGGCCCCGCCCTCTCCCCGGTGAGCTCGCGCCTGTCTCTCACCTGTCCCTCACTCTTACCTGAGACTCAGCGGAGCTGCACGCGCTGTCCGGAGCAGCCGCGCGGACTCTTTAGTTTCATTTGTTAAACTTGACAAACTAAAGTTTTAAACTTGAAAAACTTCCGGTCTGAAACTTTTCACATCCAAACTTTATTTCTCTTTGACTTCGGACTGTTTTTTACCCACTGATATGACGTCATTACCGTCAGTGTGAACCTGGATCAGAACCATCACAAGAACCAGGACCGGGACAGGCACCAGGAGCAGGAGCAGGAGCAGGACCAGTGGTAGGAGGATGTCTCGGGCGGAGGAGCGCGAAGAGGCGGACTGTGTGTGCTCGGTCGGGATGAAGTTCACGTGGGACATCAACGACCCCAAACTGCCACAGGTAACTGATCAGTCACTGATCGATATGGACAGGTAGATGCGGGAAAGGCAGAGTATCAATGAGACTGAGTTCTGACAGAATCCATCATTTTATTAAAGTCAGTGAAAATTAATAAAGTTCTGACTGAGACAATCAGATTCTTGTTTCATCAGATTGATCAGCATGTTTCCGCCCACAGAACGGATTCACGGTCAATTTTAAAGATCGAGACACGTGACAGAACCAAACATCTGCAGAACAAACGATCCATAAAATAAACCCCGTTTCTTAAATACACCAGAACACACAGCGGGTTCGACTGGCGGCTGCAGCCGACGGCTCGGGCTTCACGAGCTGAGGACCAGGTTCCATAAAACCCGGATCAGCGACCACAGACAGCAAATCCACATCTGAGATTCTCTTAAATAGACAAAAAATTGAACAGAGTTCAATTGGATTGGTTTGAAAAGATTAGTGAAAAATGTTTCTGCAAAGTGAGAGGTTCGGCAACATGATGGTGTTACTACTACTACTACTACTACTACTACTACTACTACTACTACTACTAATAATAATAATAATAATAATAATAATAATAATAATAATAATAATAATTAATAATAGGGTTTGGGTAATAAACCATGTTATGTATGTTATTATTATTGTTAATAATAATGTTGTTAGAGTCTGGCTGCAGTCCGTCACGTTTCTCAGGAAAGGCTGATTTATTGAAACACATTTTATGATCGAGTGATTTCAGTTAAAAAGTAAATAAATATAAATGAAATGTTGTATGAAACATTTAAAGAGCAGACGTGAAGATAACAGACAGAGTGATAACATCCGTCTGCTGTCAGGAGGAGTTCTGCTGGACGGGTCGGTATTCTGTCAATATCTGATATTTTATTGGTTATTTTAGGACACAGAAGATCAAAAATACTAAATATGAAATTAATGTAAGAAATACAAGTTAACAGTTTAATGAATAAATCCAATGAGACACTTTGTGATTTTCTTAAATATGTAATAAATTGTACAGAGTTTGGTTGGAGGCTGGTTAACATGACATGAAGATGAGTTTATTAACAGGCGACTGTTTCATCTGATTTTATACAAAAAACAATGTTCAGGTTTGATTATTGATCATCTTTAGAAATAAAGTTTATCATTATCATTATTATTAGGATTACTTATTACACCTCCTGCTCATTAACTTCATTAAAACATCATCTGTTAGAGTTTCTCTAAAAATGACCAATTGATTTTTGACTAACAAGTGAAACAGCTGCTGTTTGATTCATTGATCTGCTGACAAGGATCAGTGACACGATCAACTGTTGAATTTAAAGTCTGAATGATTTCACACGTTTGGACGTTTAACTGAAGATTCGAAACACAAAATCCTCTTTTCTTCTTTACAGTAAAAATAAACTCCACTTTTAAAACGTAAAAAACTTTGTACTCCTCATCTGAACATAGAACATCATAGCTATAGCTATAATACAATTTATATATATACATATATATACACACATACATGCATCATATTATATATATTATATAATGTGATACATGTATATATATAAAATATTTTTATAAAAGCTGCATCACTTCTCACGTTTCTGTTCGACATGCAGACAATGAATGATTCAGTTTCCTTTTACTGTAAAACTCCACATGTTGATTTAAAGTCTGTGTCCTAAAATAACCAATAAAATATCAGATATAGACAGAATACCGACCCGTCCAGCAGAACTCCTCCTGACAGCAGACGGATGTTATCACTCTGTCTGTTATCTTCACGTCTGCTCATTAAATGTTTCATACAACATTTCATTTATATTTATTTACTTTTTAACTGAAATCACTCGATCATAAAATGTGTTTCAATAAATCAGCCTTTCCTGAGAAACGTGACGAATGGTCTGAATGATAATAACATGATAATGATAATAAACTTATTATTATTATTATTATTATTATTATTATTATTATTATTATTATTATTATCATTATTGATAATAATAATAATAATAATAATAATAATAATAATAATAATAACAATAACAATAACAATAATAATAATAATAATAATAATGTTATTATTGTGTTATTATCCTTCAGACCATAATGTCTGTAAACTCCTCTTCATGTTGCTGAACCTCTGACTTTCCAGAGACATGTTTCACTGCAGCCTCAAACCAAACTCTAATTTTTAGCCTGTTTAAATAGAGCAGTTTTGTTTCCCTGTGCAGGATCAGAGTTCAGACATGTTGTTTCAGTGTGTGGGGTGAACCTGACATGTGTCCTTTGACTCAACATGTGTAAAAAAGGAACACTTTCACTTTCCATAAAGTCATCATCTAAAACAGAAACACACATTCTAATAAACACCACCAGCAGGTTGAGTATAACAAGTGACCGAGTTAAAAGCTACGATCATTATTAAAGATAATAAGAACGCGATGAGATCAGAGCTGTCGGTCTGAACCAGAACACATTCATGACAATGAGCTCCATGATCGACAGTCTGGTCACGCAGACATCAACACGCTCAACACAGTGACTTCAATTTTCATCTATTAACAATAAAAACAAACTAAAACATTTCATAGACGAGTAATGAAACCAAAAACCTCATTTAGTCATTTCACTCACAGACATAAAGAGATTTATGTTTAATGATCAGCTGATAAATGTTTGACAGAGAAGAGTGACATCACTCCAAACCAAACTCCAGTCGGTAAATCTCTTCTCCTGAAGATAATCCTATCAGACGATGTTTGACTGTGTTTCCTCTCATGTTTCTGGACATTGGACGGGTTGGACGTTTCTCTAAACACTCAGAAAAATGTTCAGAGTTTTGGTCCATCGTCACTCAGCTGGAGACTCAGTTTGTTTCAGTCAGAGCAGGATTTTACAAACACGATTAGAGATGTATAGAAACATACTGACAGGAAACACAAGTCAACAGATGACTGAAGAGGTCAAATGTAACATTTAGCGATTTCCCAAAATACTGATCAATTGTACAGAGTTTGGTTGGAGTCTCCATCTTTTCTCAGGTGGAGTTAAATTCAGATGATGACAAATGAAACGTGTTGAACATTTTTAGAGAAACTCTAACAGATGATGTTTTAATGAAGTTAATGAGCAGGAGGTGTAATAAGTAATCCTAATAATAATGATAATGATAAACTTTATTTCTAAAGATGATCAATAATCAAACCTGAACATTGTTTTTTGTATAAAATCAGATGAAACAGTCGCCTGTTAATAAACTCATCTTCATGTCATGTTAACCAGCCTCCAACCAAACTCTGTACAATTTATTACATATTTAAGAAAATCACAAAGTGTCTCATTGGATTTATTCATTAAACTGTTAACTTGTATTTCTTACATTAATTTCATATTTAGTATTTTTGATCTTCTGTGTCCTAAAATAACCAATAAAATATCAGATATTGACAGAATACCGACCCGTCCAGCAGAACTCCTCCTGACAGCAGACGGATGTTATCACTCTGTCTGTTATCTTCACGTCTGCTCTTTAAATGTTTCATACAACATTTCATTTATATTTATTTACTTTTTAACTGAAATCACTCGATCATAAAATGTGTTTCAATAAATCAGCCTTTCCTGAGAAACGTGACGGACTGCAGCCACTAACAAGAGTTTGGTTGGAGGCTGCAGTCCGTCATGTTTCTCGGGTGGAGTTTCTGTTTTGTGCGTTTCTAAATTTAGATTATTCCATTTTTATTGCGATAAAATGTTTTTAGTGTTTTTTTGTTTTTTTTTTAAAACTCAAGAGACTTCTGATCAAGAAGTTCTGATCAAAGCAGTCAGTAATTATAAACTGTGACAAGCTCAAATCATTAAATATTCAAGTATGACGACTCATTAATATCAAATCTGTGACTTATTTATAAAACTGTCGTAACAGCAGCTTCACTCCTACTTTAACGTTTATTTACTGTTTCTGAAGGTTCTGTGAAGGTTGCTGTGTGTGTGTGTGTGTGTGTGAGAGTGTGTGTGTGTGTGTGTGTGTGTGTGTGTGTGTGTGTGTGTGTGTGTGTGTGTGTGAAGCTGCTGACACGCAACTTTCTGTTGATGCTCAAACAGTAAAAACTGGTTTTCATATTTTGGTTTCTCAGGTGGAACAGCTGATCCAGTCAGCTCTCACACTGATCAATATCTGTGATCACACATACACACACACACATCTGATGTGTCATCGTCAATACAGAGAAGCAGTTAAAACAGTCAACATATTATTGATCTGTTAGTGATCTGATGGGCGGTATCGCTACAGGACACATTAACACAGTTAATGAAGCTTCATCTGTAGAAAGCTCTGGACCAGTAAGTGGACGTTGAGTTACTGTGTTAACTCACTGGGATGAAAGCTTCATCACATGTGAAACAATAATAACGGTAATAATAATGTCTGTCTGTCTGTCTGTCTGTCTGCCTGTCTGCCTGTCTGTCTGTCTGTCTGTCTGCCTGCCTGTCTGCCTGTCTGCCTGTCTGCCTGTCTGTCTGTCTGCCTGCCTGTCTGCCTGCCTGTCTGCCTGTCTGTCTGCCTGTCTGCCTGTCTGTCTGTCTGCCTGTCTGCCTGTCTGTCTGTCTGTCTGCCTGTCTGCCTGTCTGTCTGTCTGCCTGTCTGCCTGTCTGCCTGCCTGCCTGCCTGTCTGTCTGCCTGTCTGTCTGCCTGTCTGTCTGTCTGCCTGTCTGCCTGCCTGTCTGTCTGTCTGTCTGCCTGTCTGCCTGCCTGTCTGTCTGTCTGCCTGTCTGCCTGCCTGTCTGCAGGACACAAAGCAGTTCGACCCGTTCCAGGAGTGGACGGACGGTTACGTGCGGTTCATCTACAGCGGTGAGTCTCAGTCTGCTCGCCACAGTTAAAGGGGGAGGGGTTCAAATCTGTCAGGCGAATTACAACACATCTTCCCCAACAAGAACCAGTACACACCTGGACTAAACACACTGAACAGAGGGGGAGGGGCTAAAGGTACAGGTATCAAGGATATGTTGGGATTGGGCCTGAATCTCAGAAAGTAACTGTTGGTTAGCTTATTGTTCCCCAGCTGAAGAACAGAATGCTAACAGTTGAAGCTAGCTGAACACATCATTTGTACCTTTAGCTTGTTTCATTATTCAAGCTGAAGCTAATTCATCATCAACAGTTTGGGCAATGACTTTCTGCTCAGTTGCCCCTGCAAGCTAACTCTAACTAGCCATTTAAAGCTAACAGTAACTGCTGTTTGTTTGTAGCTGAAGATAAGAATGCTCAGCGACATCTCTCCGGCTGGGCAATGAGAAACACCAATAACCACAACTGTCAGATCCTGAAGAAGTCGTGTCTCGGCGTGGTGGTCTGTTCTCGAGGCTGCACGCTGCCCGACGGCTCCAGACTGCAGCTCCGCCCTGCAATCTGTGACAAGGCCCGGCAGAAACAGCAGAGTGAGAAGAACTAGAGACAATTAATGTTCACCTGTGTCTGAGAACCCAAACCAGAACCAGTTAATGTTCTAGCCGTGTTCACTCTGTGTGTTTCAGAGAAGCTGTGTCCGAGCTGTAACGCCTCACTGGAGCTGCTGCCGTGTCGCGGTCACAGCGGTTACCCCGTCACCAACTTCTGGCGAGTCGATGGGAAGGCCATTTTCTTCCAGGTCACCAGCTTCACCCTTTACACATGCTATCATGCTAGCTTATCCTGAACAACAGCTGTTCATCTAACTACATTTGAACCAGATGTTGGCAGAGTTAAGGTCCAGTCCAGATTCTTAAACAGTCTGAACAGGTCTTAACTAGATCGCAGAAGCCAAAGATGTAAACCATATCCAGGCACATGGGTTTAATCCAAATTCTGACAATGTGAGGTCCTGGATGTCTAAATCTGTTAAAACCAGATCCTGGCAGGCAGTCTAAACTCTAAACATCCTAAAGTCTGAATCGCTTTGAACAAGGTCCTGTGAGACTGAACAAGACTAAACCAAATCCTAATGTGTACGAAAGGAAAAACGAAAAGTCTAGATCTGGACATTTAAATAGGTTTGAACCAGATCCTGGAAGGCAAACCAGACTGATACTGAGGGTCTAACTGTTGTTGTTTTTGGTTCCGTCAGGCTAAAGGAGTCCATGATCATCCCAGACCAGAGTCCAAGTCTGAAACTGAAGCCAGAAGAAGTTCAGTGAAGAGACGAGTCAGCTCGCCGCCATTCACACCAAAAAGACGACTTATCGAAACACAGGTAACAGAAACAAACAACAACAGCTGTATGTTAATTGTTGTTTTGTTGTTTGTTCATTTGTTTGTTTTGTGTTTCAGGCTCTGGGCCCTGCTCTCCTCTCCTGTGTTGACCCATCAGACAGAATCTCCTTCATCGAGCCGAACTACCCCCAGCATTACCCTGCATTTCAGAGTCCAGAGCCCTACTACAACCCCCATAATGCACTGGGAGATGCTCCGTCCGCACTTCAGAAACCAGCAAATCCCAGACTTTACATGGGCCGACCCGGCTATGAGTTCCAGGGATACCTGACCTCGCCTTCGTATCCTGTGACCTCTGACCTCTGTGACCCCAGGTCAGCCTCACACTCACTCTCATTCAGGGCCAAGCAGTGTAAACAGATCTGGTCCAGATTCTGATTCTGAAGAGCCTAAGATCACGGATCATAGATTCTACACAGGTTTAAATCCAGAACAGTTTAAACCAGATCCATAACATCTTAATCCAGAACGCTTAATCCAGATCCAGAACAGTTTTTTTTTTTTAAAGTATTTTTTTGGCCTTATTTTGATAGAGCAGCTGAAGAGTTGGACAGGAAACAGGGTAAGAGACGGGGAGTGACACGCAGCAAAGGGACCCGGGCCGGGAGTCGAACCCGGGTCCGCTGCAGAGCCTCGGCACATGGGTCGCACGCGCTACCGACTGAGCTATGCGGCGCCCCCAGAACAGTTTTAAACCAAACTGAGAACACTTTAATCCAGATCCCGGTGATGCAAACAGATCTGAATGGGTTTCAGTTTTTGGTGATCTAAAAGGTCTAACCTAAATCCTGGTTTGTTTCCAGGGTGGCCCCTGTCCTGGGTTCCTCCTCCTCCTCTTCGTCATCAGCTCCTCTCTCCTCCTCCTCCTTCGACCCTCAGACGAAGCCTCCTGCAGGCTGGAAGGACCTGTTGAAGAGCTCCACCCCCTACAGTGACAACCACCACTACTACAGCACAGAGTACCCCTGCCGTTACCCCAGCAATGCCCCTGGGTCGCCCGCAGCACTGCAGACCATCATCACCACGACGACCAAGGTGAGTAGAGGTCATCAGGGGGTTCTACTGCAGACCTCAGACCTGTGAGCCAATCAGAGGAGAGTAGTGTCTAAGGAGTGAACATGCCTCTTCCTGTCAGGTACCCACGAAAGAGGTGGAGCCAAACTGTGAGCACAGAAACACCTGGGGCCCTGGTCTCCTCTCATTGGCTGTCAGACTCTGGCTCCTGAGTGTCTCTAAACTTTACCTGTCTCATTGATCCCAGTGTTGATCCTCCTCTTCAGGTCTCCTATCAGCCCTGTCCAAAGCCTTCTGCATCGCTCCCGTCCTATCAGCCCTGTCCTAAACCTGCTGCTGGCCTCCCGTCCTACCAGCCCTGCCCCCCCCCGAAGCCTCCAGGCCTCCCTGGCTGCTCTTCGCTGATGGACGATGCCTCCTCCTCCTCGTACTCCACTGAGGTGAAGCTGATGGAGGAGTCAGGTGGAGTCATTAAGTCTCTGTCCTTCCAGCCCGAACCTCTGCAGACCAAAACAGAGCGAGCTGATGGCTACGATTACCGCTATGCGTACCCCAACACGTACCGCTATGATGACTACTGAGGCAGCACCACCCACACCACCATAACCATGACTACTGTAACCATGACTACCACCTACCCCAACACGTACCGCTATGACGACTACTGAGGCAGCACCACCCACACCACCATAACCATGACTACTGTAACCATGACTACCACCTACCCCAACACGTACCGCTATGACGACTACTGAGGCAGCACCACCCACACCACCATAACCATGACTACTGTAACCATGACTACCACCTACCCCAACACAACTGACACAGCTGCTGCAACAGAGACTTTGTGTATCACAAACTCTTCAGTAGATGAACTGAACAACTGCTGCAACTGGACGTTCAGGATCTGAGAGGATGTGACTCGTCAGGACTAACCCGTTTAAAGACATTTATGGAGAACTTCCATGCTCCCGCAGGAAGAACTTTTTCCATCCAGCTCCAGTTTTCCTCCGGTGCCTCCTTCAGGACAGAAAGTAGTGAAAACTTTGTCAACAGATTGGAATTATCATCACCGTGGTGCTGATGGACAGTGAGGTGATGTTTCCAGAAGCTTCTCCAGCTGCTTCAGTTGTTCAGCAGAATGCTGCAATTCTGTTTTACTGTGAAGCTCCAGAACTGTTCTGTGGACTACCACACTTCACCTGACTTTATATCAACAGGAGGAGGAGAGGAGGACTGAGTTTTACTCTCTTTGTGAACTGTCCCTTTAAATGTTTTCATCTGCTGACACAGTACAGATGATCGTATTTGGGCTCAGCGGCGACAGAGGTGTCACACAGGTGTCACGCAGGTGTGGATCATGAGTCTTCAGAAAGCTTCAACTCCAAGTGACCCGTTGTCTAATTCAGGACTCATTATTTTGGGATTACGTTGAACCACAAATTACCTCAGAGGAAGCAGGTGTTTGTGTCTAGTGTTTTTTATGTGAATATACTTTAGTAAGAAGCCTCCCTGATTTCTGATCTGATCAATTAAAATGATGAAATATTAGATCTAGTGTTTAAATGCTTCCTTCAGAGAGCACATGGGCCGTGTGCTTCTGTCATTTGGGTTATTTATTGAGTCAGTGAAACTGTATGGACTGACTGACTGTGTGAAACTATGTGTTGATAAATGAAAGAACAAATGAACTGAATCAAACAGTTGTTGACTGAAAAGATCTGTGACATGAAAATATGTCAAAATGCTTCTGTCTGAACTGAAGAGTCACATTAAACAAACTGCTGTACAGACTGCTGTCGACTCTCTTACTCAGACAACAATCAGTGACACAGGTTCGTCTAATGTTGGCCTTTAGGGTCAAACGAGCAGATTTTCTGACTGAGGATTGTAAGTTACAGAGTCAAACTCTCAGGTCCAGACAGTGAAACAGTCAGTACAGGGTTACTGTGACACTGAGGACATGATATCACGTCTACAGGTTTATATGCAGCCAAACTAAACATTCAGCACGATTAAATGTGACACGTTTCTGTCATGTGTTCATGTTCTGTCTGTCCTCCTCTCTATTCTACTGTCTGTCCTCCTGTCCATCCTCCTTCTGTCCTCCTGTCTGTCCTCCTCTCTATTCTACTGTCTGTCCTCCTGTCCATCCTCCTTCTGTCCTCCTGTCTGTCCTCCTCTCTATTCTACTGTCTGTCCTCCTGTCTGTCCTGGCTGTTGACTGGAGGTAATTAAGCTTTAAACTCTTTCTGCTGATCATAATAACTAATGCAGTTAATTAGCCAGTGACCTGCTACTGCTAATCAATAGCAGAGCTGAGACTGCATGTTGTTGTTCAGTCCTCCAGCAGCCTTTTGATTACATCTTGTTATTGATGTGGTTCAAAGCGTCTGAGTCAGACGTCCCGCAGGACGAACATGAGAACCAGACTGAGAAGTTTTCATGTCTTCTGGATGTAACAGTGTGCAGACCCCCCACAGGTGTCCCCCGGCCCCTCCTGGGTCCAGAGCCTCAGAGTGAGAACCTGAAGCAGAGGATCAAAGCGCTGGTGTTTGGACGCCGACTGGCTTCAGTGTGTGTGAGTAATAAATGTTGTTTTGACATGAACGCGTCGGGACAGGAGTCAGTGCGCTGTCCTCAGACTGAACCTCTGAAACCCTCCGACTGACTGTCACTACCTTCCATTACACCCACGCCTTCCTTTGCCCTTTACCTCGCCTCACTCGTTACCTGCCTTCAGTTTACATTAACACACACACACACACAAAAACAAAAAAAAACCACACAACTCACTGACAACTGTTTAAAATGGTTTGTTCCAGACAGCTGAGAGCACCAGGTGAGTCTGTAGGTGTGGGTTCAGGTACTGGTGAGTTTAAGTGCTGGATTAGATTGCAGGTTTCCAGGTGAGTGTTCAGAGTGCTTCAGCTGAGTTAACGTTAGCATGTTAACAAACCAAACCAAGATGGTTAACAATGTGGACATCACACCTGCTCAACTTCAACATGTTAGCGTCGTCTCTGTAAGTTGCTTTAGCTGCTGTGAGTGTCCGACCAGAAGAGAAATGTGTGAGCTTGACTGTCCAACTTGTTTCAGGTCCTTTTCATGAAGGAGCTTCTCTCCTCTGATTGGCTGACACTCACATGCTGATCAGACTTGGGGGAAGAGGATGTCTTCACGCTGCAGCGGCTCTCAGCTCATCAGCCAACACCTCATCTGTCGCTCACCTGTAAACCAGGTACAGATAATCCTGAGCTGTGTAATTCTATCACCTCATCCTGTCGTCTTATCTCCTCATCTTTTTCTTCGTCTCTGCTGATCTACATCATCGCCTTTTCACACGCAAATCATTTCATCCCTCTGCTTCTTCTTCTTCTTCTTCTTTTTCTTTGCTAAATAAATCATCCCATCTGCTGACATGAGATACCTTTCTAAACAACGACACATTCACCCCCCATCTGCCCCTCCATCCATCCATCCCCTCACTCTGATGTGGCTCCGCACTAATGGATGTTTTCAATTTGATGCTACATGGTTGTGATTTACAACAGAGACATGGACAGACAAAGAGACAGACAGACAGACAGACAGACAGGAAGGCAGACAGACAGACAGACAGACAGACAGACAGACAGACAGAGAAAAGGTATAAATGTATAAAGGCATAAACAGCAGGAAGTGATTGCAGTTTGTCAGCAGGGATGAATGTCTCCTCCTGACTGAGTGAAACGTGAACACCAGGAGAGGAAACACAGTATAAGCTTAATCTCAGCCTGGTGTAAAGAAACGCACAGCACAGCTCAGTGTCATTATAGTTTCTGACCCACATGCAGCTACACAGGCAGCTTCACAGCACACCAACACTCTGATTTAATGATTAGATAATGATCATCGAGTGCTGTAATGTCATTGCAACAAATATCAGGATTTATCAGGAGGACAGCTGCTTTACTCGAGTCCACAACAAATCAAGAGTCTAAATACAGCCCTATGTTATGTTGCTTCTCACTTTGGGCCCAGTTTGTCCTTGTTAACTCCCAAAATGGAGTTGGACATGCCTTAAACAAACCTGCATGGTGGACTGTAGACCATGAGCTACACAACCATTAAATAGTGCTTGATTCAGTGTGACGTCACTTCCTGATGATATATACATACATATATATGCATGTAAGAAGGAGTTGAAGGATAAAGTGGCAGAAAATGGAAATACTCAGTGTAATATTCAATATTCAGTATTCAGTGTATTAGAATCAGCATCCATGAATGAAAGAGCACATCTTCATGTTTTAAGTTTTCTTCAGGAGCTGCTGACAGCTCATTCAGCACTTTGTTTGGAGAACATGTACATGCACTAAAATTAAAAACAGGTTAAGTTGTCACTCTGCAAACTCACTGACTCCATGGAAACATTATGTTTCCTGTCAACATCCCACCAAACATTATGGGAGCTGTAGTTCCAACAGTCAGAGCACATTATCTACTGAACAGAAGGACGACAATGAACTGTAACTGTTTCTCTCCAAATTCTGTGAACAAGCAGACAAGACACAATGTGAACCTGTGACGGTGGAGGTGGAGGTTGGGTGAAGGTGGAGATGCAGCATTGTCTCACATCAAACTTCAAGTTGAAGTGATGTCAAAAGTTCCAGTGAAGTGAGCTGATTTCACTGCTGACACAAAGAGAAGGGCAGAAGATAGACAGATGATGGATGATGGAGGGTGGAGGGTGGAGGGTGGAGGCGGGGCCCCTATAAACAAAAAGCTGCTGCAGAAAGAAATGAAAATCATATCAGCTTCAAAGACAAAAAATCAAACTGGAAACAAAGATGAAACTAAACGGCACTAATGCACCAAACATAACATCACAGTGTGTTGTGATGTGTGTGTCTGTGTGTGTCTGAGTCTGTGTGTGTCTGTGTGTGTGTCTGTGTGTGTGTCTGTGTGTGTCATGTTGTGTGTTGGTGTGTTTGGTGCCGTGAGAAGTGTTATCAGCGCCGGCCGACTCACAGAAATGTACTGTGTTGTTAAAGAGGCATGACAGTGCCGGTCTGATGTGTATCAGCAGCCTCATCATGTTTACAGCTGCCTGGAACATCAGCAGATTTTTATGAGTCAAACTCTGATAAAAAGTTCAGCAGCTGGAGCATCTTTGAGGATCAGTCCTTCACACAGAGACGTGTTTCCTTCTCAAGCAGGATGTTCAGTCAAGATGTCGAGAAGAAACTCGTCAGATGTTTGTTAGCTAAAAAAAACTACATTTAAAAATCTGTCGTTTTACCAGCTCTTCTTTCTACGGTTTACTGCTGCTGATGTTGCAGCTCATGTTGCTCATGTTGACTCTGTTGCTCGTGTTGCTCATGTTGACTCTGTTGCTCGTGTTGCTCATGTTGACTCTGTTGCTCATGTTGCTCATGTTGACTCTGTTGCTCATGTTGACTCTGTTGCTCGTGTTGCTCATGTTGACTCTGTTGCTCATGTTGACTCTGTTGCTCATGTTGACTCTGTTGCTCGTGTTGCTCATGTTGACTCTGTTGCTCATGTTGACTCTGTTGCTCATGTTGACTCTGTTGCTCGTGTTGCTCGTGTTGACTCTGTTGCTTGTGTTGACTCTGTTGCTCATGTTGACTCTGTTGCTCATGTTGACTCTGTTGCTCGTGTTTCTCATGTTGACTCTGTTGCTCGTGTTGCTCATGTTGACTCTGTTGCTCATGTTGACTCTGTTGCTCATGTTGACTCTGTTGCTCGTGTTGCTCATGTTGACTCTGTTGCTCATGTTGACTCTGTTGCTCATGTTGACTCTGTTGCTCGTGTTGCTCATGTTGACTCTGTTGCTCATGTTGACTCTGTTGCTCATGTTGACTCTGTTGCTTGTGTTGCTCATGTTGACTCTGTTGCTCGTGTTGCTCATGTTGACTCTGTTGCTCATGTTGACTCTGTTGCTCATGTTGACTCTGTTGCTCATGTTGCTCATGTTGACTCTGTTGCTCATGTTGACTCTGTTGCTCGTGTTGCTCATGTTGACTCTGTTGCTTGTGTTGACTCTGTTGCTCATGTTGACTCTGTTGCTCATGTTGACTCTGTTGCTCATTTTGACTCTGTTGCTCGTGTTGCTCATGTTGACTCTGTTGCTCGTGTTGCTCATGTTGACTCTGTTGCTCATGTTGACTCTGTTGCTCATGTTGACTCTGTTGCTCGTGTTGCTCATGTTGACTCTGTTGCTCATGTTGACTCTGTTGCTTGTGTTGCTCATGTTGACTCTGTTGCTCTGTTGCTCATGTTGACTCTGTTGCTCATGTTGCTCATGTTGACTCTGTTGCTCATGTTGACTCTGTTGCTCGTGTTGCTCATGTTGACTCTGTTGCTCGTGTTGACTCTGTTGCTCATGTTGACTCTGTTGCTCATGTTGACTCTGTTGCTCATGTTGACTCTGTTGCTCGTGTTGCTCATGTTGACTCTGTTTCTCATGTTGACTCTGTTGCTCATGTTGACTCTGTTGCTCGTGTTGCTCATGTTGACTCTGTTGCTCGTGTTGACTCTGTTGCTCATGTTGCTCATGTTGACTCTGTTGCTCATGTTGACTCTGTTGCTCATGTTGCTCATGTTGACTCTGTTGCTCGTGTTGCTCATGTTGACTCTGTTGCTCATGTTGACTCTGTTGCTTGTGTTGCTCATGTTGACTCTGTTGCTCATGTTGACTCTGTTGCTCATGTTGACTCTGTTGCTTGTGTTGCTCATGTTGACTCTGTTGCTCATGTTGACTCTGTTGCTCGTGTTGCTCATGTTGACTCTGTTGCTCATGTTGACTCTGTTGCTCATGTTGACTCTGTTGCTCGTGTTGCTCATGTTGACTCTGTTGCTCATGTTGACTCTGTTGCTTGTGTTGCTCATGTTGACTCTGTTGCTCATGTTGACTCTGTTGCTCATGTTGACTCTGTTGCTTGTGTTGCTCATGTTGACTCTGTTGCTTGTGTTGCTCATGTTGACTCTGTTGCTCATGTTGACTCTGTTGCTCATGTTGACTCTGTTGCTTGTGTTGCTCATGTTGACTCTGTTGCTCATGTTGACTCTGTTGCTCATGTTGACTCTGTTGCTTGTGTTGCTCATGTTGACTCTGTTGCTCATGTTGCTCATGTTGCCCATGTTGCCCTCGGCCTAGTTTATGTTAGCGTCATCTCATCTCATCCGTTTGTTCCTCAGCATCAGTTTGTTTTGAGGACACATCAAAGCTACCAGCATGTTGCTGCTGTTGCTGCTGGCGGGCAGCCATGATGGTCTTCTGCGTACGTGATGTTTGCAGAAGTCCTGACAGCGACGATGATGAGGCGATGAAGAAGAGATAACTGAGAGATGAAGAAGAGATAAGAGAACAGATGGAGGACAAACACACAGATTAAAAGGCAACAGGTATGACTGGTTTGGATCCAAATAAACAACCAGAGGTCAGGTGATGTTTCCCAGCATGCAACCGGGCCTCCACACCTCAGGAACACATCTGATTGGACATCAGGAGGTGATTATCAAGTAAAACATGATTGGCTCAGTTTCCCCCATGACATGAAGATATCATAATACTGCACCTGTACTACAGCAATATTACACTGTACTACACTGATACAGACAGAGTAGGGCTTTACAGCGGCACAGCACTTGTAAATCCAAACCTCTGCTGCTAAACACCGAATACAAAGGATGAAAAGAAAAGCACACAAATTGGAGATGCTCTGCATTTCCCAGGTCACCTACACACAACATTTCGAAGCTGCGGATGCAAGGCTTCTTATTAGGCACACCCACAATGGGTATCAGACAGCTGGTCTGTCAGTCAATCAACTCAAACAATCAATCAATCAACATAAATGTTAAGTTTGCCCATCATAAACACAAAATAACAAATTAATATCTAATAATTGGGAGCACTAACTCAACAAGCACACAACAAGTCTGTCAGTCTGTCTGTCTCACCTGCACAGGTAGGCTGTCTCAGAGACAGTTTGTGGTTCATTGAAAGGACAGTGTGTTTCAGAGCAGCTCACCTGAAACAGGTGAGAGCTGCAGTCTTCAGCAGTAAAATAAACAGAGTTCAGTTTAAAGAGACGGACCACAGCGGACCATCAGGAACAGGTCCAGTAATGGATCAGACTCAGGTCCATAATATTTAACAACATGAGAACAGTGTCCACTGTCAGGCCCACGTCAAGTCATTGTGAGGTCAGGACCAGGGCTACAGTCTGGTCTAGGACTAGGTCCGGGTCTAGGACTGGGTCCGGGTCTAGGACTGGGTCCAGGTCTAGGACTGGGTCCAGGATAAAAACAACAGTGTGTGTGTGTAACGTAAACAGTTGATTTAAGAATGAATGATAGGATTGGGCAGATTATCAGGACCTGGTCCACCTGACTACACTGTAAGCTCCACAATCAGTGATAGACCAGGTCCAGGTTCAAAATCAGAACCAGGTCCAGGACCAGTACCGAAGCCAGGACCAGTGGGAGGTCTGTGAGTGTATGCTGTTTCAGGGAGCGGCAGCTGTTTCTTCTTCTGCTGTTTTGACAGAACAGGAAGTGTTTGTGGTTGAGTGAAGAAGAATGAAGTTTATCTTAAAAGAGACGAGAACCAGACTGACAGGACGGGTCTGGACCTGGAGGGTGAGAGACACCAGCTACACATGAGAGAGAGAGAGAGAGAGAGAGAGAGAGAGAGAGAGAGAGAGAGAGAGAGACAGAGAGAGAGAGAGAGAGAGACAGAGAGAGAGAGAGAGACAGAGAGAGACAGAGAGAGAGAGAGAGAGAGAGACAGAGAGAGACAGAGAGAGAGACAGAGAGAGAGAGAGAGACAGAGAGAGAGAGAGAGAGAGAGAGAGACAGAGAGAGAGAGAGAGAGAGAGACAGAGAGAGACAGAGAGAGAGACAGAGAGAGAGAGAGACAGAGACAGAGAGAGAGAGAGACAGAGAGAGAGAGAGAGAGAGAGAGAGAGAGAGAGAGAGACAGAGAGAGAGAGAGAGAGAGAGAGAGAGAGAGAGAGAGAGAGAGAGAGAGAGAGAGACAGAGAGAGAGAGAGAGACAGAGAGAGAGAGAGACAGAGAGAGAGAGAGAGAGAGAGAGACAGAGAGAGAGAGAGAGAGAGAGAGAGACAGAGAGAGACAGAGAGAGAGACAGAGAGAGAGAGAGAGAGAGACAGAGACAGAGAGAGAGAGAGAGAGAGACAGAGAGAGAGAGAGAGAGAGACAGAGAGAGAGAGAGAGAGAGAGAGAGAGAGAC
The DNA here is from genome assembly GCF_904848185.1 of Acanthopagrus latus. Classification (NCBI taxonomy): domain Eukaryota; kingdom Metazoa; phylum Chordata; class Actinopteri; order Spariformes; family Sparidae; genus Acanthopagrus; species Acanthopagrus latus. The sequence goes on along the minus strand of NC_051057.1, from coordinate 24,711,905 downwards.
AGAGAGAGAGAGAGAGAGAGAGAGAGAGAGAGACAGAGAGAGGGAGAGAGAGAGAGAGAGAGAGAGACAGAGAGAGAGACAGAGAGAGAGAGAGAGAGAGAGACAGAGAGAGAGAGAGAGACAGAGAGAGAGAGAGAGACAGAGAGAGAGAGACAGAGAGAGACACAGAGACAGAGAGACAGAGACAGAGAGAGAGACAGAGAGAGAGAGAGAGAGAGAGAGAGAGAGAGAGAGACAGAGAGAGAGAGAGAGAGAGAGACAGAGAGAGAGAGAGAGACAGAGAGAGAGAGAGAGACAGAGAGAGAGAGACAGAGAGAGACACAGAGACAGAGACAGAGACAGAGAGAGAGAGAGAGACAGAGACAGAGAGACAGAGACAGAGAGAGAGAGAGATCAGATCATGTTTGATTCACAAAGATAAACCGAAACATTCCTCAGTTACAGCAGGTTAATAAAGGGTTGACACATTTACATTTACATTGACAATAAGTATATTTGTCACAAGAGAGAAACCATGACATCACCATCAATGGAGTAAAACAAAATATAGAAACAATTGTCAAGCTGTCATTTGAGGACCGTAATTCTTTAAGTTCAGAAGTGCTGTGATAGAAGTGCTGATTATATGAACATACAACTGGTTCCGACTTTTTTGGAGGGGTGGAAGAGATTCATGCCATGAGGGGTCGAGGTGAAGTCCAAACAAGTGAGTCTTGAGTCTTTTGTTGAAGATGGAGAGTGACTCTGCTGTCCTGACGTTGGTCGGGACTTCATTCCACCACTGAGGCTCCAGAACAGAGAAGAGTCACGACTTTGCTGAGTGACATTTGTTTGCTCTCAGTGATGGTGGTACCAGCCGGCCCGCTGATGTAGATGAGCATGGTGCTCTCTCTGGGCCGTGTGGTCTAACTAGCGTTCAGAAGTAGACATGTGCAGTTCCACTGACGTCCTTGAAGTCCAGCACCATCATCTGGAATCGGATCCAGTTAGTGGAGGTCATGGAGGAGGAGAGTCACATGGGAGAATTTGGGTAGATTGTAAATGAGGCGCTGCAGCGTTCTGGACACACTGCAGTTTTTTAGTCTCAGAGGCTGAGAGTCCAGCCAAGAGGGAGTTACTGTAGTCCAGGTGGGAGATGACCAGAGCTTGGACCATGAGTTGTGCTGCCTCCTTTGTGAGGAAAGACCAGATCCTGCAGATGTTGTAGAGGACAAATCTGCAGGATCGGGCCACAGCAGTGATGTTGGGGGTGCAGGACAGTCCATCGTCGAGGATTACGCCCAAGATCCTTGCTCTCAACAAAGATGGTACTGTGACATCCTGGACAGTGACTGACAGGTCCATGTGAGGACAGTCTGTCCTGGGATGAAGAGGAGTTCAGGTTTACTCAGGTTGAGTTTGAGGTGATGAGCAGCTGTCCAAGCAGAGATGATGCAGACATTCAGAGATGAGCGTTACAACATGGCTGTTGGAGGAGGATGAGGGGAAAGAGAGGAACAGTTGGTGTTGTCAGCAGAACAGTGGTCAGAGAATCCATGAGATGTGACTGCAGAGCCCAGTGATCTAGTGTGCAGTGAACACAGAACTGGTCCTGATACTGAGCCTTGAGGGACACCAGTTTCCAGAAGGCAGGGTTTGGACAAGGAGCCGTTCCATGTGGCCCATAAAGGTGCAATTTGTCAGGTATGATGTGAACCAGGTTAGAGCTGAGTCAGCGATGTTCAGTCAGAGTGGAGAGGAGGATTTGGTGGTCGACTGTCAAACACAGAAAAGAAGTCGAGGAGAACAAAGACTGACGAGTGGGACGAGGTTCTTGATCACCGTGAGGGAGGCCCGTCTCAGTGGAGTGAACGGTCCTGAAGCCGGACTGATTTGGGTCAAGGAGGTTGTTTTCTGAAAGACAGGAGGGCAGTTGGTTGTAGACAGCACGTTCCATGGTTTTAGAGAGGAATGACAAGTAAGAGAGGAGGTGGTTGAAGTGAGCAACATCATCAGGATGATTCTCTCTGCTGCTTGTAGCTCCGATCTGTTCAGACAGCGGGAGGAGGAGAGATGATCGGCTGGTCAGGAGGTGAGAGGAGG
>NC_051057.1:24667323-24704823 GCF_904848185.1 Acanthopagrus latus | reverse complement strand
GCAGCAGGGAGCAGATGAAAAGGTGGAGAGGAGGTGAGCAGGTGGGGTTTAACCACTGAGACACAACAAGAGAGCATTAGTGGGCGCAGAGAGTATGGAGGAGCTGACAGATGAAAGCTGAGAGGAGGAGGAGGAGGAGGAGGAGGAGGAACAAGACAGCTCAAGGACACAAAAGGATCAAAACAGGAGTTGAAGCTCAGACGACAGAAACACAGTGGATGATCTGCCATCCACAGATTTTTGGCCATGTTCTTTGATCAAACACTTTATACATGTGTTACATGTGTTTATCAGATGTCCACATACTTTTGGCCACATGCTTTATTATGTACCTGACTCAGTGGCCCACCGGAGACAACAGCTCCTCACCCTCCCAGACAGAACATTTTAAATGTGTTCCTCGCTGCTGACACGACGCACACTTACAACAGGTCTGGAGTCAAAGTGATCCAGAAACAGTTCATACAATCATACAATCACACAATCATAAAATCATACAATCATACAATCATAAAATCACACAATCATAAAATCATTCAATCATAAAATCACACAAACATAAAATCATACAATCATAAAATCACACAAACATAAAATCATACAATCATAAAATCACACAATCCAAATTTTACTGTCATGTTGTTTCTAAACCCTGTTTCCTCATTTTCCCTCTTCTCTGGAGTTTGGTGGATATTTGATGTTTTGGTTCTTTGTTTTATGATCATTTTGTGTTAATTCTTTCATTTTTCATGAGTTTAGTTTTATGGCAACACTTAATAACATAGTAGTTCAACTTTTCATCAGATGGACTGATTTAAACATCTGTTCAGATAAAGTGTTGATAACTGACTGATGCTCGACGTGTCTGACACAAGTTCAAGGTAAACTTTATTATCCCACAAGTGGGAAATTCATGTTACATTGCTATAAACTATACAGCATTAAAGGAAAAAAATAACAAAGCATTTAAGAGAAAAAAGAGACAATGACAGGACAAACAAAACAGTAAGAACATTGAGGAGACATGACGAGCATGTGTGAATAAATAAGATAGCTGAATGTTCATTTGTAGTTTAAAATACATTGGAATGTTTTAGTCTAATGTTGTACAGTCTCATTGTATTATTATCCATAATTATACATCATTATACATTGTTATATATTATAATGCATTATAATGTATTATTATATATTAGTATACATTATTATATATTGTTATATATCATAATGTATTATTATGTATATTTATACATTGTTATGTATTTTTATATATTATTATGTATATTAAGTATATCATCATTATCATTATTATTAAGTATATTATATAATGTATATTAACCTTAACCCTAACATTAATATATATTATCATATATTATTTTAAAGGTGAACAAAACAGGATTTTAAAAAGATCAAGTCAGAAATAATAAAAAATAAATAAATAAGTTTGGTCATGTTTTTATCTTGTCATCTTTATGATTATTATTATTAACAGGAGGTTCCTGATGCAGCATGCTGTCCTCCTCCTCCTCCTCCTCCTCCTCCTCCTCCTCTTCCTCAGGTGGAGATGAAAGCAGTGGTGAAGATGGAGGACACCAGCTGCTTCCCGCAACACTAGAATCACTCAAACACTTGATCTTCATCCTCCTCCTCTTCATCACAGGAGGTGATGTAACTGAGTACATTTACTCTACTCAACATTTTGTGGTTTCACCTGTTTGAATATTAAAATCTTTTCCATTCATGTTTTTAATAATTCAGTCAGACGATGACGTTAATGTTAATGTTTGAGTCCAACTTTGTCTCTCTACCTGTCTGTCAGTCAGGTGTCTGTGTGACCTGAGACCTGAGAGGATCGTGAGCTCATTGGATGTTATTCAGCACCATCTACTGGACAGATGATGTAACTACATGTGTGATCAGCGGCGTCTCTAACACTGACCACTGCAGATGTTGTACAGGAGAGTGTGACTGTATCCAAACAACACAAACACATCCGATTCCAATGTACCCAGTTCTGACGTCACTCTGAGCAATGGAGGACCCACTAACCCCCATATAAAGTGGATGACAGTAATCCAGCCTAGTGGTCACGAAGGCGTGGATTACTGTCTCAAACTGCTGTCTCTGAAGGACTGGTTTGATATTTGCCAGCTGCCTTAACTGGAAAAAGCTAGACTTCACCACAACTTTAATCTGGCTGTCAAATTTAACGTCTGAGTCCACTTTTACACCCATATTATTCACAAGTGGTTTGTGATACTGTGCCAGAGAAACCAAATCAACTTGGGGGAGGGTCACAGAAGTGCCACCAAAGACCATGACTTCTGTCTTTTCTTCATTTAAATTCAGAAAATGTAAAGACATCCAAGCTTTAATGTCATGTAAACACTTTAGCAGAGGGTTAACGGAGTAGGAATCAGCCTTTTTGAGGGGGACATAGATCTGGCTGTCATCCGCATAGCAATGAAAAGAAATACCATGTTACCTGAGAATAGAACCAAGTGGGAGTAGGTAAAGAGAAAATAAAAGAGGGTCAAGCACAAAACCCTGTAGAATCCAACATGAGAGAGGAGCAGTGGAGGACACAGAGTTATCAAGGCTGACACAGAAAGTCTGATGTGACAGGTAGGACCTGAACCACTGTAGTGCTGTGCCACTGATGCCCACCCACTGCTCCAAACGAGCAATCAGGATTTCATGTTCCACTGTATCGAATGCTGCAGTCAAATCTAAAAGTACAACACAGTGACCAGAGCCTGTAGCTAAAAATATGTCATTAAAAACTCTTAAAAGCGCTGATTCTGTGCAGTGTAATGTTTTAAAACCAGACTGGAAAATCTCAAGAATATTTTGTTCATTTAAAAAGTCCATGAGCTGGGAACACACAATCTTCTCTAAGATTCTAGAGAAGAAAGGCAATTTGGAGATTTGCAAAAACAGCAGGGTCCAGTCCAGGATTTTTTAGTAAAGGCTGCACAACTGCATGTTTAAGATTCACAGGGACTACTCCAGAGGACAGACTGCTATTAATAACTGTGAGACAGGATGGCCCAGTAGTGGGAAATACCTCCTTAAATAATCGGGGTGGGACAGTATCGAACCTGATAGAACCTGAGGGCTTCGACTGACTCACTATCTCCTGCACAAAAGGCAGGATCACAGGCTCAAACATGTCCAACACAGCACAGCAGGGGACAAACACTGAAGGATCAGAAGCAGGAGGTGAAATAAGTGCTCCGGTAAAAGTGACTTTATCAATGAAGTAGTGAAAACAGTTCTCACACAGCTGGAGAGGCCTCATTTTCAGTCTGTGGTGCATTCAGAACAGAGCTGATACCTTTAAACAGCACGCAAGGCAGTTTAAAAGATGACAGTTTAAAAGAACAATATCAGAAAAATATTTTCTTTTAGCCGCTTTCACAGTGGATTGGTGATGACGCCAGTAATCCCTCAGTATTTGAAAAGACAATTGCAATCTGTCCTTTTTCCACTTTTGCTCAGCTCTTCAACAATCCTGTCTGGCTGTGCAGGTTGTTTCATTCAGCCAAGGCTCTGATTTAGCTTTCTGCTGCTTGGTCTTTAATGGAGCCGCGTTAAGAGGCTCTGCATCATCAGACAGACACTCGGGAATGACGCAGTTCTGACTGAAAACTGCTAGAAGTGAGCAGCAGCGGAAAGTTTAACTGTGGGACAGCAAACAGCAGCTTCACACGGTCCAGGCATATGATCCGAGAAAAAGGCCTCAGACCTCCAGGTTAAGAACAGGTAGACCATAAGATAAAACAAGATCCAGTGTCCACGTTCATGTGTAGGCCCAAGTACAGACTGCACGAGATTAAAAGAGTCAATGATGTTTCAAAAGTCTGGCGCCAAAGAGTTTCCAGGGCACCACACATGAACATTACAGGGTTCTGTAATACACTGGACTCACCGACACACAGCCAGGTCTCGGAGATAAAGAGGAAATCCAGCTCCCGGGATATGAGGAAGTGATTTGTTCGCCATCGATATGGCGTTCACCAAGCCGAGCCTGGCAGGAGCTGGCGGGTCAGGGCAAACAGCTGACAGTCAGGCCCCCACAGAGGCTGCAGGTTCACCAGACAGGGAGAGCAGAGTCCGCAGGGCTGGAACATCCCATCCGAGCCCGCCACTGGTACCAACCAGGCAGCGTCAGGGTCAAGAAAACGTCCATAGATACAAAGGCGAGGCCCCGGTCCATATCCTCTTCCTCGATCAGAACGAATCAACCCGGCCCTCAGCCTCACCTGACAGCCACTAGTGTTGTGTCGGACGCGAACGTGTCGTTCGAACGAACGGATCTTTTCAGTGAACGAAGTGAACGGGATCACTTCATGGACTGATTCGTTCCTTTCTCAGTTCAGTTGAGCTCAGCCGCGATCATGCCGGCCGGGAGTGGAACTGCCGCCACTCACTCAGAGAACTGTGAGGACGTGATTCTTGTTTGTGCTGTGATTCGTTCATGATTCACGAACCGCTGTGTCACTCACTCAGGACAGAGGAGATGATTCACGTTCAGTAACCATACTGCTAAAATTAGCGCTGTGTTGCTAACATCCGTGTAGCATCATGTTAAGTGATTTTACTGTGCACAGAGGACACTTTCACTGTGTAATAATTTGAGTGCATGTAAACCACTCAGAGTAGCGCTGCGTCTCCTGTGAATGATTGCGCACCATCCCTCAGTAAGTGAACGTGAACCTCAGGGCTGAATCATGAACTGAATGACGGATCGTTTGGCTGCTTATCAGTTCAGGGAGTTGGAGAGCACTTAACGATTCAGTGTACAAATCTTTTGAACGAATCATTTTACTGAACGGATTCTAGAGATTCAGTTCAGTAAAAAGAACTGCCGTTCCCATCACTGACAGCCACTACGTCACCCCGGTGGCGGTGGCGTTTTCGCAGAAGAGGTGGCGCTGGAGTGCGGCAGAGGTATGACGGGGAGTCAGAGAGGGAAGGAGGCAGAGTTTGTTCATAACTATCAAAGTTGACCAGATTTTTGGCAGATGTTCTCAGATCTAGCAACGTTTGGCGATCATACACCAGCAGAGCGTTGACGGTTTGTGTAACAGAAACACACACAATAGTCGGAGCAGCTGACGGCCCACCTCACACACTGGCGCCATCTTGCTCAATCCAAGTTAACATGCACATCATGAACAGGTCACCTCGATCTCTGTGCAGAACAAACCCACCAACCAGCATCACTGAACTGTGAATCATGGAAACAACCAGAAACCAAGCGAGCTCAACCTGAAGCAGACCAGGGCTCAGCTGAGAGCGACAGAAACACCTGTAGAGGAGTTTAATGTGGAGCAGACGGCGGGACGAAGGTCACCAGGTCATGTTGTGCTTCTCTGTTCTGCCACTAGATGGAGGCAGAACTTCACTGATGATGACGAAGATGCAGCAGCAGCATCAGGCAGAAGCACAACCAGCAGATATTCATACGTTTAGTCTTCATCAGGTGAAGTTGTTGTTCAGGTGAATACAAGAGTCCAACAGGAAATGGGCATTTAAAATAAAATACTTTAAGACTTTTACTCGAGTACTCTTCATATGAGTGTCTTTCAGTTTGACCAAAGTAATATTTTTACATCATATCTTTTACTCTAGCATGACATCACCATGTACTGTGTGAATAATAGACTATAAGATGATGTTTTACTTTATTTATGACAAACTGAGACTTTACTGACAAACATCGTGTGTGATTCAGCATACAACTCAAACGAGATATATAAATTATTTGATTTTATACATTTTCTCTGAAATAAGATTTATGAAGTCCACCGGAAGGGGCGGGGCTTCAGCCCTGAAGCAGACTTGTGATGTTTTATTGTGAAAGTATTGAGCGGAAGTGAGTGTGTATGTGTGTTGTTGACTTGACTCTGTTTAAGTGAAGAAACTTGCAGCAGACTGAGAGTGTGTGATATGAGAACGATGTTGTCCTCTGCTGCTGCAGCTGCGTTCAGAACTCCATTGGAAATCTGCTCATTTTAACCACAGCAGCTAACCGACCTGTTCCCTGACGACAGGTTCAGCCTGCTGGCCAGAGTGCCCGCTGACCGGACTGCTACAAGCCGATGGGCCGTGAGTAAGTTCAGATATGAGGCTGACGTGTCGGGCCTGGTAGAAGAACAGTGTTTCTGGGTGTTATTAAGACCCTGTGAAGCTCGGCCATTAGCACATTCCACCACTAGGTTCAGCTAACGGTCGCTAAGCTAGCAAGTTCCATTATCGGACATGGCTTTGCTAGTGTTACCGAGGACTGAGCGTTTCACCAAACACGGTTAATTCATCCACAGGTATTAATTCATCCACAGGTATTAATTCATCCACAGGTATTAAGTTTAAACGGTGAAGCTGCCTGACAGTGTTTAGTTAACACTGGGCTCGACTCAGCTGAGAGACGTCTCCATGTTAACACGACTGTCGGTCATCAACTGAGCTTTCAGCCCGGTTTTAACTTCCTGTGTTGGTTCTGACATGATTTTTCAGTCCAACTGTAAAATATGCTCAGCTGAAGGTGAAGGAGTTTCAGATGAGCCCTTCATCTTGTGTTTTTAATCCCACATTCTCGGTTTACGTATGTCCCTCATTAAAAAAAAAACTGTGTCCGAATCTCCCTTTAAAAATGTGAACATTAGAGGCTCAGTTTGAAGTAGGCATCGATCCGCTGCTCATTTCTAACACTGTGTCGCTTTGCTGGGTCCACACGATGGTCCCCATTAATTCGGCGTACAGCTGCTTGATCAGAACCCATTCAGATTTCAGATAGTGTCATGTTTTGTTCAGCTCCATCGCTGGTGTGCTAACAGGTGACTCCAGTGAAGCAGAAGACAAACTGCTATGTGTCTGTGATGTTTGTGAACTGAAGAGAAGAATCAGAGACTTTCTGGACTCTCCTGACTTCAGATCTAGAGCTTGTTGTATTTGAAGTGAAACCTTAAAATGGAAGAATTGTCCGATGCATCCGGACGAAGTTCTGCTTAATATTCATTTTCTATCACTTGACTTTCGGCTCGTTCTTACTCATCACCTTTACCTGCGTGATGCTGCTGTCAGCAGGTCACCTGACTGTGAAGTCTTTAAAGTTAATGACTGACGTGTTCACCTCAGCATTAACCAGTGGACAGGAGGACACCTGAGACCTGTCTCATGACCTGCTCAGGTGTCTGCTTATCAGCTGACAACCAGGCTGCATTCATATATTATTGACTGCTGACTGGTTACTGTTGGTAGCTTCTGACTCTTTTTGTTCTTTTTTATCTCATCGCTAAAGATGAAATGAACAACAAGCTGCAGTCTACTGCTGTATTTACCTGCTGAAAGTTTCCCATCACCTTTAAATGAAACAAGAAATAAGCAAATTGAAATGTATACAACTAATTTTCTGTTAATGTGCTTTAACATCAGCTCCTCCGCTTTTCATCCACTTCTTCTTTGGTACTCGCAGTTAATCAGAATCATTGCACATGACAGATGAACCATGAAGAGATTGTTTAAATACTCTTTACTCTCCGATCACAACCGATCGCAGCTGCTTCAGAACTGATCAATAACACAGCAAAGATTTACTCAAAGTCACTCTACTGTAATCAAACATGTCACTGAACTTGCTGCCTGCACGGGATCAAAGGTTAACACCCAGAATGTGAATTATTCACAAGATTCTGTTTTCAGTGACTGAACCTTAACATACACCTGAACTAACACACACACACACACACACACACACACACACACACACACACACACACACACACACCGCACATGTCTGTAATGAAAGGTCGAAATATGCCTCTCTCTGTCTCTCTCTCCCTCCAGCTGTGTAATGTAAGGCGATGCTCGCTCGGCCATCATGGCCAGTGTCACGCTGAGGTACTTCTGTTATGGCTGCCTCGTCACCTCAGCAACCTGGTCCGTCCTCCTCTTCCTCTACTTCTCTCTGGGGACGGAGCCCGGCCATGGCAGGACCCCTCTGCAGCACCGCAGCCAGCCAATCACCAAAGGCTTGGTCGACCAGAGGGTGGGACGTCGGCCTCTGCCGGCCAATAAGGGAGTGGAGTTGTCACCAGAGATGGGTAAGTGGCTGTTACAGATGTTACAGATGTTACCATTTGTTTTACCTTCATTAAAACATCTGAGTTGAGACAGGAGAGAGGGAGGAAAGCTGCTGGACAGATGGTCCGATGTTCTTTAGTGTTTGTTTTCATAGCCTTGTTATGTTCATCATGTAACATCAGAAAAGTAACCAGTAAGTGGAAGACATTGAAGTTAGCTCTGACAGTGAGTCTGACTCTGCGACTGCAGGGATGATCTTTAACGAAGCGGACCAGGAGGTGAGGGACACCGGTTACCATCGACACGCCTTCAACGTCCTCATCTCCACCAGACTGGGATACCACCGAGAGCTGCCCGACACCAGGGACGCCCAGTAAGAACCATCATCAGTATTTGTCCCTAAATGAAACTCTTCCAGATGATCTTTCACTGGTTGCTGATAATGAGCCATTCTGTGCAGGTGTCGGGACAAGGTGTATCCTCTGGGTTTACCTTCAGCCAGCGTTGTGATCTGTTTCTTCAACGAGGCGTTCTCCGCTCTGCTCAGGACTGTCCACAGTGTTCTGGACCGGACACCGGCCTACTTGCTGCATGAGATCATTCTGGTGGATGACCACAGCGAGCTCGGTAACACAAACATCACACTGTCTGTCAGGATTGGGCAGCTTGAATGTTTTCTTGCATTTCATTTGGACCTTTGACAGAACGTTGCACCACTTTTCTTTTTCATGACACAGAATAAGAAAAAGTTGATCATTTTGACACCATGTTGCTTGTGTGTGGATTCAGAGGAGCTGAAGGAAGACTTGGATCGGTACGTCAGGGTGGAGCTGCAAGGGAAAGTCAGACTGGTGAGGAACGAAAGGAGGGAAGGACTCATCAGAGGACGCATGATAGGAGCCTCACATGCTACTGGTGCGTCCTACATCCTAACATCATTCCTCCATGACCTAGTTTATCCTTCACCACTGCTTCTTGTTCCCTACTTCCTTATAGTTGTTGTCTGTGTTGTGTTGGTGGAGATTCTCCGTCACCCAGACTGCGATATATCTATCTGTATCTATGAGTGTTAGACTGATTTAACTGATTTAAGTAAATATTAATTAATTCAATTTAATTAAGACTTCCAGCTGTAAATCTCTGTTTTTAATGTGTATTGTATCTGATGCTAACTTTATCACAGAACCAGCTTTACATAGGTCCGCTGGGGTTAACTCCTGATAGGATGAGACTCACCTGTCTGTGTGTGTCCAGGTGAGGTGCTGGTTTTCTTGGACAGTCACTGTGAGGTGAACCAGGCGTGGCTGCAGCCTCTTCTGGCTCCGATCCAGAGGGACCGCCACACCGTCGTCTGCCCCGTCATCGACATCATCTCAGCTGACACCCTGTCTTACTCGCCCTCGCCCATCGTCAGGGGCGGCTTCAACTGGGGGCTGCACTTCAAGTGGGACCCCGTCCCCCCCTCTGAGCTCAACGGCCCTGAGGGACCTACCGGACCGATCAGGTAAGAGTCAACCCACCAGGAAACTGGCTGACCGGTAGAGATGCACAGATCCAGTTTTTTCAGTTTTGATCCGATGGCAGTGGAGAATCAGCTGTTAGCTTCTGTGCTTCTCTGGTTTCCCCATCAGTCGCCCACAATAGGTTCATTCTCTAGTCAGTCCTCTCAACTGAGGCACTGGATCAGTTCTGGAGTCGTCCCTGGGTCTGGATGCAGCCGCTACCCACTGCTCCCTCAGGATGGGTTAAATCACAGGACCACTAGAGTACTGTGTTGTACATTCTATGATGTGTGACCTAAATGATAATAATATAATAATTCTTCTCCTCCTGCTCGTCTTTCTGAGACAGCCCCGCCTGAATAGCTTTATTGTCTGATGACTCACCACACGTCATAGAGACGCTGCATGAGACCTTACACTAACTCAGCAGTAAACTCCGGCCTGCATGGCGTTAGCTTTCTCGGCTACCAGCTCCACTCGATCAGACCGTGAAGTCTGGATTAGTTAAGTGAATCAGGGCAAGGTCATTGCCCTCTCTACAGACCAATCAGGTGAGCAGCTGACTGACCAGCTGCATCCTGTTGATGTCCCACCTTCCTCTCCTCCCCTCAGGTCTCCCACCATGGCAGGCGGCCTTTTCGCTATGAACAGGAAGTACTTTAACGAGCTCGGCAAATATGACGCCGGCATGGACATTTGGGGCGGAGAAAACCTGGAGATCTCCTTCAGGGTGAGGAAGCTCCAGATGTCCAGATGTGTTGAGCCTAGCTTAGCATGAAGACACAGTGAGCAAGCCTGGCTCTGTCAAAGTTCAGAAATAAACTCAACAGCATCTTGGACATGTTTGTACCTCCACCACCTCCACCGATTCAGTGGATTAACTGATTCTCTGTGTGTGTGTGTCTGTCTGTCTCAGATCTGGATGTGTGGTGGTCAGCTGCTCATCATCCCCTGCTCCAGAGTCGGTCACATCTTCAGGAAGAGGAGACCTTACGGCTCTCCAGGAGGGCAGGACACCATGGCCCACAACTCCCTGCGGCTAGCACACGTATGGATGGATGAGTACAAGGTATACACACAAATATACACATATACACACAGAGTAGTGACCTTGAACCATGCTCTGACCTCACTTCCTGTGTGTCTGTGGTCCAATCAGGAGCAGTATCTGTCACTGCGTCCAGAGCTACGCGAGCGCAGATATGGTGACATCAGTGAGCGCGTGGCATTGAGGAAGCAGCTTCAGTGTCGGTCCTTCCGTTGGTACCTGGACACGGTGTACCCCGAGATGCAGACCGCCACCAACGGCAACAAGCAGCAGCCCTTGTTCATCAATAAGGGTCTGAGACGACCCAAAGTCCTGCAGAGAGGACGGGTACCTGAACGCATCTTTCGTACAAGTTTCAGTGTTTTTCCTCAGAGTCTCCTAACTTGAACACTGTAGAGCTGCTCCTGTATAACAGCAGCTAACAGAACTGAACCAGAACTTTGTCTGACCCAGTCAGCTCCATATTGGTTCTGGTGCCATGTTGATGAGATGATGTAGTTCACTGAGCTTTAACACAAAACTACATGAGGACTGACTTTAATTACAACAAACTGACAAACATCATGTGTGAGATTCTGACCCAGTTCAGCCTGGATCAGTACTTTATCTGTCTCTTTGTTCAGTACCAGTCAAAGGCGGGTCTTCAGCTCACGTAGCAACTACTACAAATAATCTGAATCTGTAAAGTAACTAGTAACTAAAGTTATCGACTAAATAAGAAGGGAAAATATAAAGTAAGTTAGAACTGAACTTGGTAATCGAGTAAATTGTACTAAATTTTAAAAATCAGTATTAGAGCTTCATCGGTCGAGGTCTAATTATTTGGTCCATCAATCATCCAAAAACAGTAAAAACTACTTTTGCTACTTTTGCTTGAAAATGGCGAATGATTACTCAGCTGATCAATGAACTGAAGAGTCGTAACTGCAACTCTACTCTATCATCGACCCTTAGTAGTCACACGTTGTTTGTTTGTTCGTTTGTTTTCACACTGAACAAAACAAAATAACAAACGTCTCCCCCATCAGATTCGTAACCTAGCAACCGGTCGTTGTCTGGTGGCTCAGGGCCGAGCCAGTCAGAAGGGAGGAGTCGTTGTCCTGCGACCATGTGACCCCCGAGACCCTGAACAGGTGAGCGCACACACACACACACACACACACACACGCCTGGATGACCACCTACAATCTCTGACCTGTGTTTGTGTGTGCAGGACTGGGCCTATGATGAGGAGGGTCAGCTGGTCCTGGCAGGTCTGCTGTGTCTGGACGTGTCGGAGGTCAGGACCTTTGACCCCCCCAGACTGATGAAGTGTCACGGCTCGGGGGGGTCGCAGCAGTGGAGCCTGGGGGTGAGACACACACACACACACACACACACACACACACACACACTTTGTGAAAAGAAAAACTGTTCTTGTGTTATGTTTTTCAAATGGCCAGTTTGGCCTGCCCGTCTGTCTGTCTGCCTGCTTGTCTGTCTGCTTGTCTGCTTGTCTGTCTGCTTGTCTGCCTGCCTGTCTGCCTGCTTGTCTGTCTGCCCGTCTGTCTGTCTGTCTGCCTGCCTGCCCGTCTGTCTGTCTGCCTGCTTGTCTGTCTGCTTGTCTGCCTGCCTGTCTGCCTGCCTGTCTGCCTGCTTGTCTGTCTGCCCGTCTGTCTGTCTGTCTGCCTGCCTGCCTGTCTGTCTGTCTGCCTGTCTGCTTGTCTGCCCGCTTGTCTGCCTGCTTGTCTGTCTGTCTGCCTGTCTGCTTGTCTGCCTGCTTGTCTGCCTGCTTGTCTGCCCGCTTGTCTGCCTGCTTGTCTGTCTGTCTGTCTGTCTGTCTGCCTGTCTGCTTGTCTGCCTGCTTGTCTGCCTGCTTGTCTGCTTGTCTGCCTGTCTGCCTGTCTGTCTGCTTGTCTGTCTGTCTGTCTGCTTGTCTGCCTGCTTGTCTGTCTGCCTGCCTGTCTGTCTGCTTGTCTGTCTGTCTGTCTGCTTGTCTGTCTGTCTGCCTGCCTGTCTGTCTGCTTGTCTGCCTGTCTGCCTGCTTGTCTGCCTGCTTGTCTGCCTGTCTGCCTGTCTGCCTGCTTGTCTGTCTGCCTGTCTGCCTGCTTGTCTGCCTGTCTGCCTGCTTGTCTGTCTGCCTGCCTGTCTGCCTGCTTGTCTGTCTGTCTGCCTGTCTCACCTGTATCTCTGTCTGTCGCTCTTGCAGAAGTCTAACCGTCTCTATCAGGTCTCGGTGGGTCAGTGTCTCTCCGTCGCTCAGCCAATTGGGCCCAAGGGTTACGTCTCCATGGCGATATGTGACGCGTCACAAGCGCAGCAGTGGCAGCTGGAGGGCTGATGACATCACGCCTCCATGAGACAGGTGGACATTTTAAAGACAATCAGGTTTTATTGAAGAGACGTTTTGTGTTTTAGTGTCTCAGGACGACTTTTATCAGCCAGCAGCTTTTTAAAGATTCTGTTTCCTCCACTGACGACCGAGCAGACGGTCCTGGAAAGTTTTTGAAAAAAGGACTCTGGCAACCAACAGGTGTTTTTACATTTTAGCATCTGTTTATCCAAACGTGATTTTTCTCTCCTGGAACCTGAGTGTGCTTTTTATAAACCAGTCCTGGATTCATCAGTGCACTCACCTGATGCTGTCACACACCTGTGGATGCTCAGAGGGTTGCTGGTCATTCATGTTTGTGTCGGCTCAACTTCAATAAATCTTCAACACATCAAGAGAAAGACAAACGATTATATCATTTCATTATTATTATTATTATTATTATTATTATTTTGAATGTGTATTTTTGATTTTAGACTGATTGAGTTGTCCAGCTGACACTCTGCAGGGAAACACATTAATAAAGATACAGAAATATTATAAGTTAAGGAAAACCTGCTCCGACAGAACGACCTGTGGTTGTGACGAGCGCAGCAGCGAGGAAGATAACAAACACTTAACTGACCCGGGGTCTTTGAACACATCACAGTTTGTGTTACCTGAACTTCAACATGATGAAGGGATGAATGTAGAGCTTCTCCAACAGACGGATCGTCTCCAGCTGCACGTTGAGGAACAAACAGCGCAGCAACAGACTTTATCTTTATTGTTATTTAAAATAAAAAATTGTTGTGATCATAACAGATGAAGCATCAGAAGATGATGGTCCCAAAGATTTCAGTTAGAAATCAAATCAAACATTAAAGATACAATGTGTCAGATTTCTGCATTAAACCAACTGGACCTTTGTTCTGTGTCTTGTTGAGTTCTGTTCTCACATCATCTCAAATGTGTCCATCAAAGTTCCAGCAGAGAAATCCACCAGAGTCCTCGAGGTGACGCTGAGTTTCATCTGCTCGTCTGTCTGTAACTTCAGGAGAGTCAGAGAGGAAGGAAGTCTTAGAACCAGACCCAACAGAACCAGAAGAACACTTTAGAACATTAGAGAGTTGAGGTGAAGCTCTGAGTGAAGTCAGCACTCAGCAGAGACTCTGGTTCTGGTTCTGGTTCTCTGTCTCCTCTCTGTAACGTTACATTCATGAAGTGAAGTCCTTTTCCCCTCCAGCTCCAGTCAGCAGAACAGAACAGAACCACCCGACAGTGGAGGTCTTCTCCGGATCACTGCTGCAGTCAGGCTGATCAACAGGAGTGAAGAGAAATCACCTTTTTAATCCCACAAGTTACAAAGTCCTCTGTGTTCACGGCTCCGGATCAGAACAAGATGAGACTCCAGGTGTTTACTCCTCCAGCAGGTCTGGTTCTGACCCAACTCTAGTGATGTAGAACTAATCATCGAAATGAAAACATGAGTGTCTTGTTTCTGCTGGACTCTACCGTTTACCTGACACTTCAGTGGATCTGAAGTTAATGTGGACTGAGTGTAAACAGGTCAAACCAGGTGAGAGAGCAGCAGGACCTACCTGTATGACATCACAGCAGCACGTTCATGAGTTTTTCTCCTGTTTTCTGGAGCTGCTTGTTAATTTTACTTGTTTGCTGAAACGAGCCGTTTTTCCCAGATGTTGAACTTTTGTAATGTGAGATGAGTTTCTCCTGGACGAGCGAGCAGATCCAGAGACTGAGAATGAACCACATGAAGATTAAAACTTGAACGTGACTCTGACGACAGCTGAGTTCAGATTTGTTGAAACATGGCTGATTCTATATTAATATAATAATATATATGAAGATGGAAACAGTACCTGTCAAGTTTTTCATTCATGTTGTTTCTTTATTTGCATTATTTAGATCAACAATGAAGATATTTAAACTACGAAGGAACATGTGTGGAATTATCTAGGAAACAAAAAAGTGTTAATAAAACGAGAACATGTTTCATATTTTAGATTCTGAAAGAAGTCACCTTCTGCTTGATGACAGATTTGCTCTCTTCTGACATTGTGTCAGTCAGATTCATGAGCTCGTCACCTGGAACGGTTTCCAACAATCCTGAAGGAGTTCCAGAGCTGCTGAACACTTGTTGGCTGCTCTGTCTTCACGCTGCAGAACCAAAATTCTCAGGTTTGGACTCATCAGACCGAAGTACAGATTTCCACTGGACTAATGTCCATTCAGTGAGTTTCTCCAGACAAGTCGCTTCTTCTGGTTCTTCCTCAGTTCTGGCTTCTTTACGGCAGTTCTACCATGAAGGTCTGATGGTGATTCATGCAGTCTCCTCTGAACAGCTGATGTTGAGACGTTTCTGTGGGCTCTAAGCTGAGTCTGGTAACTCTGATGAACTCGTCCTCTGCAGCAGAGGTGACTCCTGGTCTTCATCTCCTGGTGGTCCTGAGCCAGCTTCATCATGTGTTTGATGGTTGATACATTCAAAGTTCTTGATATTTTCCAGATGGACTGACCTTCATGTCTTAAAGTAATGATGGACTGTCGTTTCTCTTTACTAGCTGAGTGGTTCTTGTCATAAAATGGATCAGAACAGTAGTTGAATAGCACCATCATTACTGTATTGAACTGTGTTCCAGCCTTTCTCTGCACAGCACAACTGATGGTCTCAAATACCGATCAACTCTGGACCAGATGCAGCTGTTCAAACAGTTCCAGGTGGCAACGTCCTGTCAGAGGTGTCGTCGCAGCAGGTCTCTACTGAATTATTACTCATATTCTGGTTCAGCACTTTTTAGTTTCCGACATAATTTCACTTGTTCCTTCATAGTTTAAATGTCTGCGGTATTGATCCACAATGTCAGAATAATACAAATAAAGAAACAACACGTGTGAGAAGAAGTTTGACTGGTTCTTTAAAATAGTGTTTCATGTTTAATTCAGTCTGTTGTAGTTCCACCTGATGGACACCAGGTGGCACCTGTGTAGAGAACAATCATTCATTCAGAGAATCCAGGAGTCCTTGAATAAGCTTCCCTACAGATCTTAAGGAGTTTCAAGGGTTAATTATGGAGGGAGGTTCTTGTACTCTTGAGCAGGTTCCAGGTGTCCTAATTGTCAAGGTCAAAAGGTTCCCTTGGTCCTTGATAGGGATTCTTGAGTCCCTAAGAAGGACAGAGTATTCCTTGAGATGGTTCCATTATTCCTTCAGGATGATTTCAGGGGCTTGACAAAGATTCAGACATCCTTGGTGAGGCCTCAGTGTTGCCAGGTCCTTGAGATCGAGGTCCTTGAGAAGGATGGGAGCATCCTTGAGTGACCTGCAGTTCTTGTGGAGGGTGGAGGTGTCTCCAGCGGTCCTTGAACAGTTTCTGGTCTCTATGGAGATTCAAGAGACCTTAAGAAACCTCCAGGTGCCTTAATGAGTTCCAGGTTGTCTTGGTCTTTCATTAGGTTCTTGAGTCCTTGAGAAGGATGGAATAACCCTTGAGAAGGTTTCAAGGACCATTTATAGGGCCACTATAGGTCTTTGGATCCTTGAAAAGGTTCCTTTGGTTCTCTGCCACCCTTGACTGACCTGAGTTCTTCTGGAGGTCTTGGGGTGTCCTTGAAGAGATGCTAGTCTTCCATGTGGAGACCCCAAAGGTCCTTGTGCAACCTCCAGGTGTCCTTGATGAGTTCCAGGTTGTTTGCACGTAGAGTTTCTGTTGTTTCTTCAGAATGGAAAAACCCTGGAGAAGGTTCCAGGGGCCTTGAGAGAAACTGTCTTCAGGTTCCAGGTATCCTTGAATGGATTTCAGGATCCTTGAAAAGCTTTCAAGGGCCTTGAGGTATTTGTGAACGTTGTGTTTCCTGTCGACCAAACGACTGACTGATTTAAAATGAAAAGAGATCAATACTCTGTGTGTGTGTGTGTGTGTGTGTGTGTGTGTGATGCCCTGCAGAGTATTGACAAGAGAAAGCTAATTATTTCTGGGGCTGAATCACTGGAAGCGATCAATTACACTCTTATTACACACACACACACACACACACACACACACACACACACACACACACACACACACACTAATTAACCTTATTGACCTCACTGTTGGAGTTTAGGGACCAGTTCAGTTTATTGACGAGCACCCTGACCACTCACACACGATACACTCACACATGTACACACACGCACACACAATACACTCACACATGTATGAAAGCATCAGTCTGTCACTTCACAGCTACATTAACACACATGTGACCACCTGGGATGTGATGTCACTTCCTTCTCAGAGTCCATGTTTCTACTCAAAGACAGAAAGAAGTTCATGTAGAACATTTGCTGAATTTACAAGAAGCTCCAAATAATGCAGAATGAGTCAGAGACAGAGTTTCATCATGGTACACCTGGACATGACGTGGAGGCGGAGCCTCATTAATTCCAAAAGCAACTCAGAGGTGTTTTGAATTTGGTGAAGTTCGACACCTCAACTGTGAAAATACCTGCACGCCAACCAAGCCGGCTAACTTCCTGTTTAGCTCTGATAGAGATAAAATTTTAGAACTTTTTTATTTTTTATTTTGTCTTTTAGACTTTCCGATGGATTTTCTGACATAACGTCTCCGGTGAGGACAGGAAACAAGTGTCATGTTGTGAAAAATTCATCCAATGTTCTGCAGGCATTTGTGGACGTGATGATGTAATGACATAGTTTGACCACTGTGATGACTGAAGTGGTCCAGACCTCCTCTGAATGTGGTCTGAGGGATTGGATCTCAGATATGTGCATTCACACCTGTACTCAGAGCTGTCCACTTGTAATCAGATTACTCAGGACAGGTGTTTAGTCTGTGTGTCACCACTCAACTTGTTTCCAACGGTCCATACAACAGTTCCAGGACTCTTTGTAGACAATCCTAGTCCTTTAAAGGTCTTAGGGGTTCTTGAAGAGGAGAGAGGGATTCTGGGAGTTTCCTGATGTCCTTCCAGGAGTCCTGAAGAGGACCTGGGATCTTTGTGAGGTCCAGTGGTTCTTGGGGAAATGTGTGAAGTTTATGAATGAGCTTTAAGAGCTGATGGGCGACCTTTAGGAGGTTTGTTTGGACCTTGAGGAGTTTCCAGGGATCATGGTGGAGGTATTTGGTTGTGTGTGTGTTTGTCCGTGACTGAAAGCTCTGCAACACCACCCGCTGAGAAAATCAATCCACATTAACACACACACACACACACAGAGCAGTGACTTGTCCATTGTGCAGACACTGTTTTGTCAATGAGCTGCAGATCAATAAAGTTTCTCTAAATTTCTGAATGTTCATTTATAAGGCAGATTCAATCCAACCACCCAATCAGCCGGCAGCAACTCAGAATGCATGATGTCACATTAACTCTCCCTCTGTGTGTTTGTGTGTGAGTGTGTGTGTGTGAGTGTGTTTGGACAACATTAGCATCTAATAAGTAAGATTAGCATTTCAAAGCTAGCTCCACCTGAAACATGTGCAGCAGTTGGTGACACACAGACATTAAACTGCACTCAGATTACTTTTATACAGAGTACTTTAAGGTAATTTATCTGGAATACTAATTGAGTGTGTGTGTGTGTGTGTGTGTGTGTGTGTGTGTGTGTGTGTGTGTGTGTGTCTAAGGTAATCAGCAGTAAGTGTATTGTGTGTTTCTGGACGGAGACGATCAGCCGCCTGCAGCTAATCAATACGCCGATCAATACTGGGAATGGAGGGGGAGATCTAACAGGTCATTGTGTGTGTGTGTGTGTGTGTGTGAGAGAGAGAGAGAGAGAGAGAGAGAGAGAGAGAGAGATGTTGTGACTGTCACCTGAACTCTAAACTTCCTGTCAGACATTTTAAAGACAATTCAAAGTTTTGGGTTCAAACTCTGGTCAACACACATATACACACACATTTTCTTTGAATGTAGCTGGTGAACTGACGTTCACTTGAACACCCTTAATGTGTCTTCGTCTGATTGTTACACATAATTATGTTATAAACTTCAACACACACACACACACACAGGTCGAATTTCACTGTCTAAGTGTGTCAGTAAAATGATCTGATAAAACACACACACAACCACACACACTTTCCTGTAAGTACTGATAGAAATAGGAGGTCATCATGTCTGTAGAGTGGGGCAGTGAAATCAGCCCCAGTAATAACACGTGCAGAGTCAAAACATCTTCAAAGGTTGTGGCTACAGACGGACAGACGAGGGTGAGATGGTCAGAGGTTCGGGTTGGTAGATGACAGCAGCAGACGGTCAGAGGTTTGGGTTGGTAGAAGACGGCAGCAGAGGTCAGAGGTTCTGGTTGGTAGAAGACGGCAGCAGAGGTCAGTGGTTCGGGTTGGTAGAAGACAGCAGCAGACGGTCAGAGGTTCGGGTTGGTAGAAGACGGCAGCAGAGGCCAGCGGTTCGGGTTGGTAGAAGACAGCAGCAGAGGTCAGAGGTTCGGGTTGGTAGAAGACGGCAGCAGAGGCCAGCGGTTCGGGTTGGTAGAAGACAGCAGCAGAGGTCAGTGGTTCGGGTTGGTAGAAGACAGCAGCAGACGGTCAGAGGTTCGGGTTGGTAGAAGACGGCAGCAGAGGCCAGCGGTTTGGGTTGGTAGAAGACAGCAGCAGACGGTCAGAGGTTCGGGTTGGTAGACGACAGCAGCAGACGGTCAGAGGTTTGGGTTGGTAGAAGACGGCAGCAGAGGCCAGCGGTTCGGGTTGGTAGAAGACGGCAGCAGAGGTCAGAGGTTCTGGTTGGTAGAAGACGGCAGCAGAGGCCAGCGGTTCGGGTTGGTAGAAGACGGCAGCAGAGGTCAGAGGTTCGGGTTGGTAGAAGACAGCAGCAGAGGTCAGCGGTTCTGGTTGGTAGAAGACAGCAGCAGAGGTCAGAGGTTCTGGTTGGTAGAAGACAGCAGCAGAGGTCAGAGGTTCGGGTTGGTAGAAGACGGCAGCAGAGGTCAGAGGTTCGGGTTGGTAGAAGACAGCAGCAGAGGTCAGAGGTTTGGGTTGATAGAATACAGCAGCAGAGGTCAGAGGTTCGGGTTGGTAGAAGACAGCAGCAGAGGTCAGAGGTTCGGGTTGGTAGAAGACAGCAGCAGACGGTCAGAGGTTTGGGTTGATAGAATACAGCAGCAGAGGTCAGAGGTTCGGGTTGGTAGAAGACAGCAGCAGAGGTCAGCGGTTCTGGTTGGTAGAAGACAGCAGCAGAGGTCAGAGGTTCTGGTTGGTAGAAGACAGCAGCAGAGGTCAGAGGTTCGGGTTGGTAGAAGACGGCAGCAGAGGTCAGAGGTTCGGGTTGGTAGAAGACAGCAGCAGACGGTCAGAGGTTTGGGTTGATAGAATACAGCAGCAGAGGTCAGAGGTTCTGGTTGGTAGAAGACAGCAGCAGAGGTCAGAGGTTCGGGTTGG
This sequence comes from Acanthopagrus latus, assembly GCF_904848185.1. Lineage (NCBI taxonomy): Eukaryota > Metazoa > Chordata > Actinopteri > Spariformes > Sparidae > Acanthopagrus > Acanthopagrus latus. The sequence goes on along the minus strand of NC_051057.1, from coordinate 24,684,473 downwards.
TAGAAGACGGCAGCAGAGGTCAGAGGTTCGGGTTGGTAGAAGACAGCAGCAGACGGTCAGAGGTTCGGGTTGGTAGAAGACAGCAGCAGATGTCAGAGGTTCTGGTTGGTAGAAGACAGCAGCAGAGGTCAGAGGTTCTGGTTGGTAGAAGACAGCAGCAGAGGTCAGAGGTTCGGGTTGGTAGAAGACAGCAGCAGAGGTCAGAGGTTCGGGTTGGTAGAAGACAGCAGCAGAGGTCAGAGGTTCGGGTTGGTAGAAGACAGCAGCAGAGGTCAGAGGTTCGGGTTGGTAGAAGACGGCAGCAGAGGTCAGAGGTTCGGGTTGGTAGAAGACAGCAGCAGACGGTCAGAGGTTTGGGTTGATAGAATACAGCAGCAGAGGTCAGAGGTTCTGGTTGGTAGAAGACAGCAGCAGATGTCAGAGGTTCTGGTTGGTAGAAGACAGCAGCAGAGGTCAGAGGTTCTGGTTGGTAGAAGACAGCAGCAGAGGTCAGAGGTTCGGGTTGGTAGAAGACAGCAGCAGAGGTCAGAGGTTTGGGTTGGTAGAAGACAGCAGCAGAGGTCAGAGGTTCGGGTTGGTAGAAGACGGCAGCAGAGGTCAGAGGTTCGGGTTGGTAGAAGACAGCAGCAGAGGTCAGAGGTTCGGGTTGGTAGAAGACAGCAGCAGAGGTCAGAGGTTCGGGTTGGTAGAAGACGGCAGCAGAGGTCAGAGGTTCGGGTTGGTAGAAGCCGGCAGCAGAGGCCAGCGGTTCTGGTTGGTAGAAGACAGCAGCAGACGGTCAGAGGTTCGGGTTGGTAGAAGACAGCATCATAGTGTGAAAGGTGTGTTTGATGTATCCATGCTGCATTCAGGGACCGGTCGATCCAGCCTATGAGCAGCACTGACAGCAGCTCAGGCTCGTATTGATTTCCGTTCGCTATCAGAGGAATAATAAAGTGTTTCTGTCACATCACTGCACACGTTCACCTCGCCATCAAACGATTTCCAACATCTGTGACACACAATGAGCCAACCAGTGACACGCACCTGGACATACATCACGCTACTTATGGTTTAATTTCAGTCTGCTGTCCTACTGTCAGAGGACAAGACGGGAGACAAAACAATCAGTACAACATTAATGAAGCTTAGTTTAGTACAAAGACTGGAAGCAGATAGAAACTTGTTCTGTGTGTGTGTCTGTGTGTGTCTGTGAGATGGATCAATGAGGATGAAGAGATCTGAGGTGTTTGTCATAACTGCAGCAGATATCAGAGGGTGTTTCATTTATTGATCAGCTGCTGTGCTGGGAACCAATCAACTTCCTGTATGTGTAAGTGAATTAAAGTGTGTGTGTGTGTGTGTGTGTGTGTGTGGCCCCCAGGGCTTCATGAAGGAGGAGGTTCATTTGTGGGACGATCGATCGGAGAGAGAGCTGATGTGAGCAGTCTCTCCTCCAGCTTCACTTCGGACTGAAGAGCAGCAGAGCAAACATGACAATACAGACGACAGGCAACCAGCACTGGTGCTTTTATTTTGAAATTTAGCGTGAGAATACAGATTAAGTCTGTAAGAAAGCCAACAGTGAGGATTTATTCTGTGCGTCTCCTCTTTCCTCACAAGATTTATTAATATTTCTGAGGATGATGGCGGTTCAGGCGCTGGTGCTGCTGATCTTCGGGGTCGTGCAGGTGAACGGAGCGCGAGTGGTGAGCGGTGAGTTACGTTCACAACATTTAATGATCCTCATTTCAACAATTTCAACAATGTTCATTTGAACAATTAAAAAACTGCCTCAGATCATCAAAGAGAACAGAGAGACATTCATGAATGAAAGGATGTTAAACAGCATTTGATAAACGATGTTTCAGCATGTGAATCATGAAGAATGTATTCAACAGTACTGTTTCATTAATAATGTAAAGCTGTTAATTAAGATATGTTATTTTGATGTTTGATAAAAGTTAAAGCTTTTCTGAATGCTGCAGATGATCCATAAAAATCATTTGATAGGCTTATTACATGGTAGAGTGTCACTCTGCAGTTTAAATCTCCCTCAATCTGAGCTCAAGATCATCACATCTCAGATCACAGAGACCAACCTGTGATCAAGAATCCTGGATCTGTCTCATTATCTGGACCAGCACCAAAACCTGTGTAGACTACATCCAGAACTGTGGTACAAATCAGTTCAGTAGTTTTAGCAGAATCCTGCTGACAAACAGACAACCAACCAAAAAACAACAAACAACCAAGCAGTCGGTTGGTTCACGTTACATGTTTACGAGCTGACGGTCACGTTGAAGGAGACGTTGGGACATTGTCCAGCTGTGTTTGTGGAGACAGAACCAGGTGTTTGAAACAGGATGTTTACCTGTGTTGCTGATGTGATGATTTAATCTTTAACGTACTGGATCATCTCACCTGTCCAAAGGTAAAGAGACAGGTGAAAGGACACTGCCTCCTCCTTTCTCTACGTCCCGTTATGTTCATTACTTTTATTCATATGAGGTTAGATATGATGATACATGTTCACTGATCTGTTTTTCACAGTCTGTGTAGTTTCATACAAACCATCTTCTGATTGCTGTCTAAGTCTCTGAATTACTGCCAGTGCTGAATAATGACAGCGGATAGACAGAGAGGCAGACAGGCTGATAGTAGACAGACAGGCAGATAGTAGACAGACAGGCTGATAGTAGACAGACAGGCAGATAGTAGACAGACAGGCTGATAGTAGACAGACAGGCAGATAGTAGACAGACAGGCAGATAGTAGACAGACAGGCTGATAGTAGACAGACAGGCAGATAGTAGACAGGCAGATAGTAGACAGACAGGCAGATAGTAGACAGACAGGCAGATAGTAGACAGACAGGCAGATAGTAGACAGACAGGCTGATAGTAGACAGACAGGCAGATAGTAGACAGACAGGCAGATAGTAGACAGACAGGCTGATAGTAGACAGACAGGCTGATAGTAGACAGACAGGCAGATAGTAGACAGGCAGATAGTAGACAGACAGGCAGATAGTAGACAGACAGGCTGATAGTAGACAGACAGGCAGATAGTAGACAGACAGGCTGATAGTAGACAGATATATATGGAGCTCTTTAGTGGCTTCAACAGTAAAGTGATGATGGTGCAGAAGAGAATCCAGCTAATCACTTAAAGTAGCTCTGTGAGGCCGTTTTAACCAGACTGAGTATTAATCACTGCAGCTGTACACACACACACACACACACACACACACACACACACAGCTTGGTGACCATAGAGATTGAGGAGGAACAAAGCTTCATGTAGAACATTCAGCAGATCCAACGATTGGACCAGGAACCACAACATCACCATAGTTGAGTTACATTTACATTGAAAGTGACTTACAATAAGTACATTTGTCACAAGAGAGAAGTCATGACATCACCGTCAAGGGAGTAAAAAAAAAAGAAAAGATTCAAGTTCCTCATCTGAGGATCATAGCTGCTGTTTATCAAGGAGACCTTAAGTGTGTGATGGAAGTGCTAACGATAAGAACATACAAGTTTGTTTTTTTCAGGGGTGGGGTCTTTCTATGCAGGTCAAGGTGCTTCCAACAGGAGTTGCGTTGCATTCTTTGTGAGGAAAGACCGGATCCTGAGGATGTTTTAGAGAAAAAATCTGCAGGATCGGGCCACAGTAGTGATGTTTGTGGGTACAGGACAGTGACTGACAGGTCCATGTGAGTCTTACCCTGGGATGAAGAGGAGTTCAGTGTTATTAACCCCGAATTTCCACTGGATACGTGTCCACTGCGTTACGACTCAGATCCGGTTTTGCTCTGCCATCTGGCAACCCCTGCTGGTTGCGTTTTGAGTCTGCCACGAGGCAGTACGGTAGACAGCTGGCGTCGCGAGGCCAAGGAATTCCAACGCTAATCACATGATCACTGGCGACCGCAGTTATATGTCTGTGTTATAAACATAACAACAGGAAGTGTTCCCGACTGAAGGATCAGCAAAAGAGCTTGTGTTTGTCTCTTTTTGTAGATTTGTGTGCTAGTGTCAACATGGAGTGTTTTATTTTGAAAAATAACCAGATGTCATATTGTTATTTTGGTGCTAAACTTCCTGTCTGCTCCGAACTATATTCAGCTGAATTGCTGCGTCGTGCTCCAGCATCTGCCAGATATAGAAGTCCTGTATATCTGCTCCGTCAGGAGCTGGACGGAGCAGATACGCAGCGCAACAAACCTGCTGGAAGTTAACACAGAGACTAAAGTGAAACCTATCAGCTCTGCTGGTGTGGTGGAGACGTAACACAGTGGACACATATTCAGTGGAAATTAGGGGTAAGGTTGAGTTTGAGGTGATGAGCAGCTGTCCAAGCAGAGATGATGCAGACATTCAGAGATGAGCGTCACAACCTGTGTGTTGGAGGAGGATGAGGGGAAAGAGAGGAACAGTCAGTGTCGTCAGCAGAACAGTGGTCAGAGAATCCATGTGATGTGACTGCAGAGCCCAGTGATCTAGTGTGCAGTGAACACAGAACCGGTCCTGATACTGAGCCTGGAGGGACACCAGTTTCCAGAAAGCAGAGTTTGGACAAGGAGCCGTTCCAGGTGACCTGAAAAGTGAGATTTGTCAGGTATGATGTGAACTAGGTTAGATCAGAGTCAGCAATGCAGTTAAATGAAAACTTTATATTACACAAGCTTCTTTTGGTCTCAGTGATGGATGGGTATGTTTCATTTAGAGCAGGAAAAGACATCAGATCACAGGTGGTCACTCAGACGCAGGTTAATGTAGCTGTGAACTAATCGATCAATCAGGTCTGATGGTGACAGTAGGTGTGAACCGGGCCTGTGTCTCTGTCTCAGGTCAGACGGTGTGTTTGGGGGGTCCAGAGCGTACCTGCTATAAAATAGCATATTTCCACGACGTGTCGAGTCGCGTTGCCTTCAGGGAGGCGTGTCAGGCCTGTGAGATGGACGGAGGGTCGCTGCTCAGCATTGAGAGCCAGGCGGAGCAGAGAGACATCGAAAATCTGCTGCAGGTGTGTCAAACCAGGTCCTCTTCATTTCCTCATCATCCTCTCATCTTACTCCTCCTCCTTTCAACTTCTTCCTCCTCCTCTCATCTACCTCCTGTTTAAATCCAGGAGCTGCGTTCGGGAGCAGCAGGAGGTGCAGGAGGCAGAGGAGGCATAGCGGACGGTGATTTCTGGATCGGTCTGACTCGGGCAGATGGAGTTGATCAGACTCATCCTGACCTCAGCAACACATTCACTTCCTGTCCAGAACTGTACCACTGGACCGACGGCAGCGTGGCCTCCTTCAGGTGAGTGTGATGTCACAGGAGCATGTAGATCACCAGCGAAGGGTCGACGTGACGGTTATGGCTGAGGAAGTCTGGAGAACGTTAACCAGATCTCTCATCTGCTGATGGTAATGGTGGCGATGGTGGTGATGATGATGGTGATGATGACGGTGATGGTGGTGATGGTGATGGTGATGATGGTGGTGATGGTGATGGTGGTGATGGTGGTGATGGTGATGGTGATGGTGATGGTGGTGATGATGGTGATGGTGATGATGGTGATGGTGATGGTAATGGTGGCGATGGTGGTGATGATGTAGGAACTGGTATTTTGATGAGCCGTCCTGTGGAGGAGAGGCCTGCGTTGTCATGTACCATCAACCAACTGCACTTCCTGGTCTGGGCGGGGCTTATCTCTACCAATGGAACGACGACCGCTGCAACATGAAGCATAACTTCATCTGCAAATATGAACCAGGTATCATCAGCCAATCAGCTTCACTCTATTAACAAACCAGGTACCATCAGCCAGTCAGCTTCACTCTAATAACAAACATTTGTGTCTTTCAGAGAGCCATCTTGTGAAGGAACACAGTGACTCACCTGGAGGGCGGGGCACAGGTGAGTCCACCTGAGGACACACTCACCTGAATATAATGATATATGATATAATGAAGCTAATGAGGAACATCATGATCAGTTCTGCTGTGGGTCCAACTACAGCTCACTGATGACACCACCAAGCACCACCCTGAGGTCAACGTGTCTATGTTTATGTGTGTGTCTTCAGAGGAGACAGCAGGTGGAGGTGTCGTCAAACAACCTGCAGGCAGTGAGGAGGTTCCCCCTCAGGTCTCCATGGCTGGAGGTTCTGTTCAAGTTAATCTCCACAGATGAACTCCACTCTGTGATGTGTGAAGCTAAATTAACTGTGTAGCAGTAAGAAGCTAATGCTAGGCTACAAACAGACGACATCACGGTCACATGACTGAAACGTCTCCACCACTAAGAGTCTTACTGCACAATTACTATCCAGGTTTTCTATAAACTGATCAGTGTCCAAGTTGTAAAGTCAGAGTTAGAACAGTGTGGAACTAAAGTGGCCTGTAAAGACGGACTAGTGAGTAGATGAGTCTCCGTGTTGCTGTGAGGACGTTTAATGTCCCCGACAACCTCTGTAGTCTCATTCAGACACTTGTTAGCAACCGCTAACTGTTGTTAGCACATGAAGAGCTTCACAGTTAAACTGTGGGACATTAATGATGATTCATGTTGGAGAACAAAACACATAAATATGTTCAGTCTGTGGTGTCACACACCTTATTACACACATTTAACTAGAAATACATTCAGACTTTGAGACGAGGGGACAGGAAGTGCTAACATGCTAACATGCTATCTGTTGGGCAGTCTTAAGAGACACAATGCATTCTGGGTCGGATGAGCATGTGCAGTAAGCCAATGGAACACACTTATCCAGACATCACTGTACAGAGTCCACAGACCATTCAGCTCTATAGACACTGTGATGTCACACTGTGATGTCACACATGATGTCTGTCTGTCTCTGTTCAGGCATGTTACTGGTGTACGTGATCATCCCCACCATCCCCCTGCTGCTGCTCATCCTGGTGGCTTCTGGGACATGTTGTGTTCAGATGCTCAGTCGAAGGTAAGACCAGAGAAAGGAAACACGTTTGGAACGCTCAATTTAAAAACAGCTTTTCTCTTCATCAGGTACAGAAACATCAGGTGAACTCAGGTGATGTACGGAATAAACGGTGATTCATCACTGTGTCGTTGGAGAAACAAAACTAGTAAACCTGAATATAAAAGGCTGGTACATACAGCCGGACCGGACCTCAGACGGGCTGCAAGTCACATGTCTCTCTACAGGAGGACGTCCTCTGACACCAACTACAAATCCCAGCAGCCTCTGCTCCTACTGTTGAATCTGCTGACAGTGAGACCATGGATACTGCTGAGGATGCACACTGTGTGTGTGTGTGTGTGTGTGTGTGTGTGTGTGTGTGTGTGGTGCTTACTCAGTGATTATGATGGGTCAAACACTGGTTAACAAGAGATGATTTACAGCAGCTACTGGCTCAGTGCCCTGTGTGTGTGTGTGTGTGGGTGTGTGTGTGTGTGTGTGTGTGTGTGAGACAGAGTCAATACCTGGCATCAGTTCAGGTGTTTGATCACACTGATCTTCTGCACTGTGTTTACGATCACTAACATCTGGACAATCAGCTGATAGAAATCCGTCCTGACTGATAATCAATATGAATCATTTCTCAACTGATCAGTCAGATCATGTGGTAACCATGGTAACCTTTCCCTGCAGTGCTCCCCGCACCAAGACCACAGCCAACCAATCAAACCTGTGGATCTCCAGGACGCCCAAACCAGACACCACGGAGGCCTGACCCCGCCCACTGACATCACAGCAGTGTCCAACCAATCATCTTCTTCAGGACAGGAGTGGGTGGAGCTTTGAGTTCTCAGAGTTGATGTCATCACAGAGGCTTTTATTTTTTTATTGGTCTGATTCAGCTCCTGTCATTTCCTGTCCGGTTACTGCACTACTTTGATTACTGAGTATTTCTACTCCATTACTGCACATGTACATTCATTTACTGTACAGACAGTTTATACACCTCCTTCCTTCTTTACCTTCCTTCTTTCCTTCCCTAGCTCCCTCCATCCACTCCTTCATTTTTTTCACTTTCCCTTCCCCTCTTCTCTCACCTCCTCTCTTATGTCCTTTGTTCCCTTCTGTACCTCCTCCTTTCCTTCCCTGCCTCCTTCCATTATGTCTGTCTTTGATGTTTAATTAAACATGTTAATGAAGCAGGAGGGATCAGCTGAGCGATCGCCTCAGCGGACGTGTTGATTTCAGACTGACGCCTGCAGGGTCGATAATAATTAAATTGTTAATTTTTAAAGAAAGATCAGAGAAAAAAGAGGAGGCTGATTTATTAAAAGTCATTCATGTGTGAGTCTGTCTGCTGCATGATCACGATAATAAAAAAATCTCTTCAAAAATCTATTCATATTCATTTATTCAACAACACTGGTTGAAAACAGACTTAATGTTTTTTTGTTGTTGAGCACTGAAAACTGTCGCCTGCCGACTCATCATCAAACTGCTGTCTGCACTGAACCTCACATCTCTGCTGCCTGAAGCAGTCGTCCTGTGACAGTGAGCCCGACCACCTGGAGCAAACCTGTGTTCCACCTGGAGTAAACCTGTGTTCCACCTGGAGCAAACCTCTGTTCCACCTGGAGCAAACCTCTGTTCCACCTGGAGCAAACCTCTGTTCCACCTGGAGCAAACCTCTGTTCCACCTGGAGCAAACCTGTGTTCCACCTGGAGCAAACCTGTGTTCCACCTGGAGCAAACCTCTGTTCCACCTGGAGCAAACCTCTGTTCCACCTGGAGCAAACCTCTGTTCCACCTGGAGCAAACCTGTGTTCCACCTGGAGCAAACCTCTGTTCCACCTGTTAACTGATGACAATAAATGTCTTTGGTTTAGTTTGTCTGCAGTTCAGGGTTACTGAAAGCATCTGAATTTAGCATCTTTAATTCAAAATAAAAACATCTTTATAGAACTCCAGCCTCTGATAACTCTTTGTCCCAGAACCCCCTGCTTCCATCTCTGAGAAACCACAGGAGGGGATTTGGACCCCTTCCTCTCCCTGCAGGACTGAGGCTTCAGGTTCTGGCAGTTGGCAGGATTTGACCCGGCGCGAGCACCTCTTGGTTGCTGCCAGCCGAGAACAAACCCACTGTGCTACTAAGTCCTGTTCACACTGAGACCACTTCTCTGGGAGCTTTTCTGTCTCACTTTGGGTGTTGTACTTTCACAGGCTATAAGAACTGAACCCTCAACCTCAGAAGTTCAGAGCAGTCGTCTCAGCCTGAGCTGTCTGATCAGACAGATGGACTCTCTCTCAGAACTTTTCACTTTTTCTTTTGGACTTCAGCCTTTAAAATTCAACACAGATCAGTTTCCTGAAGCAAAGCGACCCGACGATCAAACCCATAAGCTCACATCTTGGAGGCAGCGTCTCTACACACTGAGCTACTGAGTCAGAACCTCTGCAGCTGCTGTCTTGGAGGTGTTGACTCTGTGACTTGGACACTTTGCTGCCCAGCAGGTCAGAACCACAGAGTAATGTCCTCAAACTCTTAGAATCAGAAGTCAGAATTAAAACATTTTCAAATTTCTAAATACACAGAAACCTTAATTTATTGTTTTTATCCACAGAACAGAGAGACAGATGACTGTGATTGTAAATGTCTTCTCAGAAATTTGCACACAGTCATCAAATGTTGGAATAACATTTTGTCATGACAGTTTGTGAACACGATTATTGTGGTGGACAGAGACCTTGTTTGGTCATAGTTAGAAACACAGAGTGTATCAGAAGCAGTTTGTTCAGACTCAGCTGAACACAGAACACATCTGATTTCTACTGACCACTGATTTACTGAACCAGAGTCTTTGGCATCGCAAATGATAAAACTCTCATTTCATACGTGGGAAGAATGAAAGTCATCCTGTCTGTCCTACAGGCAGCGCCTGCAGTTTACTGTGCTTGCGTCAGATCTCCGGTTTCCCCCACCATCATAAACACGAACATTAAGTTAATTCTCCAGTCAGTCCTCGGTTACATGCACAGCACCAATTTCCCCTTTTTGAACATTTGTGATCGAATAAAGATTCACTTTGTCTCGTGGTTTCTGTCTCTGTGAACTTAAACTGAAATTAAAATAACCAACTTTAATGGGGAGAAGTCCTTGTGATGCCAGGACCCAGTCTTCAGTCTTCAGTCAGACACGGTCCTCTGTTTCCTGATGTGATCATGTGATGATGTCATTAAGAACAGAAAACTTATCTTTGTCACTTTCCAGGATGTTGGTCGGTTCAGGATCTCAACCACAACACTTTACAACAGTAACACTTTGATCATAAACAGTCTGCTTTACATGTACACGGTGTGATAAACCATCCTTCTGGTTGCATGCTGTCGAGCAGACAGGTGGTGCAGAGTCGAGGCTGCGATGTCTTTGGAGGATCTGGTGTCTAAAGGGTCACACAGACGCCTCGGCAGCAAGACGGGAAAAATCAGCTCAACTGGAGAAACGAGTCAGACCGGCTGATGTGAACTGTTTATTTGGTCAACTGATATTTTTGAACCGTCACTTTGACAAACTGTTTATGTAACATCCCAGAATTTAAAGCCTAGCAACAGTAACTCAGGGGGGCGGGGCTTCATCTTGATGCTGTTTAATGACACCTGTTCCAACATGTACTCACAGGTGTACACACTAAACGTGTTGTGATGCTACACAGGTCCACAGAGAGTCAGGCTGTTGGTGTTGACTAACATCATATCAGCACTAGAAAACCAGCATGTGTTCAGCCTGATCAGTGTGACGGTGAGCTGAACTGTCTGGATACATCTCAAGATTAAAACCTTCACTATGATCAGTCCCGAGCCAGTTGTTTGGACTGTCAATTTGTTTGTCAGCGTGCGTTGCGACAGTGATCTGCTGATTGGTAATGATTATTTCCTGTATGATTGGGAGTAAGAAGACCTGCAGGTGTGTATCAGCTGTAGCTGATGATACAACAGCTGCCTTGATGATGTTAGAAGATCCCGCCAATGTGCACTCAGGTCAGCGCCAGTCTTCAGGGGCCATGCTGATATTCTGGCCCATGATGATGACATCATCAGGCGTAGACAGCGCTCACACACTCACTGTGAGCAGAGATGAGCTTCTCTGTCTCTGCATCACTTTCCTTTAATGCCAAATCTCTGAACTAACAGTGGTCGTCTCCTCTGTCACTTCCTGTCGTTTCACCCGCTTCATTTTGTTGCTATTGTCAATCAATCATTTGTCAGTCTGATCAATCATGACTTCAAGTTCACAATCCATAAATAAAATAACACGTAACACTTCTTCCCCAGCTGCTTCTTGCATCCTCAAAACCAAACCAACTCTGGCCCCTTAAATACCAACCAGGTGATTGGGGGCGTGTCTAAAGACAGTTAAAGTCACCTGTGGGGACGGTCAGACGCCGCAGACAGTTTTACGTGTGAACAGACGTACGTCACGTTTTATAGATGTGATGCATGTTTCCTGCAGGTGTTGAACACTCAGGCAGAGTTCTGGTTCCTGAACTTCAGTGAGCTTCATCAAGAATTTAATTAAAAAACTTCAAACATCTTTAAAGCTCTTTAACAGCAGATTAACTCAGTTCATGTTAACTGACCCAGAAATGAACTGATTAAAGAAAGCGTCGTTATGATTCATCAGTCAGTCCATTAACTGTCCTACTAATTACATCTGATTAACGGAAAATTAATGGGAAGTAAAAGTGGTTCCCGTCACCATGGGAACGTGTGTGTGTGTCATCATAAAACATCTGTGGATTCAACCAATCAGCTGCCTCCGTTTGTCTGATTCTAAATATCAGGATCTACCCTGGCAACCGAGCAAACTCTGAGGAAGCTCGTGACACGAGTGAAAGCTCCAGAACAGTTTGATCAGAAGAGTGAAAGAAGAAACATTTGTTTGTGAAGTCGACGTTTTAATTCTCCTTTAAACTGAGAATCTGTTTCACATTTCGATCAAAGCATCAATACACAACTCGTTTCACCAATTCTAAATGTTTGCAGAACCTTCTGAAGGCTGTCAGGTGGTTCCTCAACGTTCCCGCAACATTCTCCATCTGTCCGACTAAATATCAGCCAATCCTGTCCCCTCGGGTCGGTTTCAGTTCTTCACGTTCAGTTTGCATTCACACCATCTGACCGGCTCTCAGTCACAAACTTGTTCAAACAAAGTAGCAGGAGGACAGACGATCTGTTCGTTACTACAGTTCAGATGATGTATTTCCGTTCAGGTGGTGGCGAGCGGCTGAACGGCGTCCGCATCGTCGCTCACCACCGCCCTACAGCCATCCCCTGCAGCGTCGACAGCCACCACCGTCTCTTCCTGTTTGTAAGTCAGAGCGGGCATCATGTCATCATCAAGCAGGATGGGTGGGCCTTCCTCATGAGGCCCCGCCCCCACACCGTGCATACGCTTCCTGTGCTGCTTGAGGTTCCCACTGCGGTTGAAACGGGCAGAGCAGAGGTCACAGGCGAACGGCCGCTCTCCGGTGTGAATGATGACATGTCGGGCGAGCTGCGAACGGCACTTCTTGTCTTTGCCACAGATGTGGCAGACAAAGCTCTGCGGCAGGCGCTCTCCGTTAGCGTGGACGACCTCGCGGTGTCTCTTCAGGTGGCTGAGGCGTCTGAAGCTGCGGCTGCAGAAGTCGCAGTCGTATGGCCGCACCTCGCTGTGGGTCAGAGAGTGGCTGGCCAGCAGAGACTTGAATTTGAAAACTTTTCCACAGATTGGACACGGAAACTCCTTCGCCGACGCAGAGCTCTTCCTGCGTCCGATGGCGTGTGGCGCCTCGTTGACTCTGACCCTGAGGTGAACCCGTACATGGTGCTGCTTCAGGCAGGTGGCACGCTGGAAGCTACGCAGACAGATGCTGCAGCGGTGAGGTTTGTCGCCTGAGTGGATACGAGAGTGAGCAGTGAGCATCGCTTCAGATTTCAGACGCTTCCCACAGATGGCGCAGGCAAACAGCGCATCAGGTGACAGGTTTTCCTCGCTGTTCACCCGGTTGGCATGGACCAGGATCTTGTGGCGTTTGAGCTGGTACTGACGGCCAAACTTGCGTCCGCAGATGTCGCAGAGGTGCGGCCGCTCGCCAGTGTGCGTCTGGAAGTGGACTGCAAGCTGCGACTTGCATTTGAACTCTTTGCCACAGAAGTCGCAGAGCAGCAAGCTGGAGCGCTGAGACTCTGCAGCGCCGTGGACGTGGGCGATCTTCTTGTGGTGCTCCAGGTCATTGGTCCTCATGTAAGCTTTGGGGCAGAGGTCGCAGTGGAAGGGTTTCACTCCTGAGTGGATGACCTCGTGTGTTTTGAGGCGGGACCTGCAGCTGAAGGTTTTCCCGCAGACCGCACACAGCCACGTCTGCACCTCGCGCTGCTTCTCCAGCTTGGCGATGCCGTTGGGGTGCAGCCGGTTCAGGTGGTGCTGCAGATTGTCGCGGCGGTTGAAGCGCAGCTCGCACAGGTGGCAGGCGAATGGCTTTTTCCCCGTGTGGATGAAGGAGTGTCGCACCAGACTCGACTTATTCTTCATCACTTTACCACAGACATCACACATGGTGGTTTCGGGCTCCAGTTTCACCGCACCCAGAGGTAAATGCTGGGAGTCCGAGTCCAGCTGGACATCCTCGACAGCCGAGGGACACGGATGAGAGTCGACATCTGAGGAGAAACAGGGAGGACGAGAGAGAGAGAAGAGAAACGCTCATTCAAAGAAAATCTCATTTCAAAATGTAACAAAATATTATAATTCCATTAAAAACACAATGAGTCTTTCCCAACATGATATCATTGGGCTGCACAGCTTTACAGAACCACAGAACTGCAGAATTGACATGAGCCCGGAGATGTTCTGGAAAAGAAGGTTTGGACCAAACTGAAGATCAACAATGAACAGAGGAAGCGCACCCAGAGAGTCTGGTCTGTAGTGAGGAGAAGAGGAAAAGCACTGAACTACATCAAGAACAGCCAGAACGGTAGAGATGGTGGATTAAATTATATGCTGGGATTAAAGAATGGCCAGAACAAGGATTTACTGTCAGAACCAAATGTTTGAGGGGAAACGCTCCAGATACATCTGGTCCGACTGAGGAGTTACTTGACGTCCTGTAAGGAATGGAAGGTTCCTCAGGAACCACTGGTGAACCAGTTGATTGTTGCAGAATAGAAGAGGGCTGACAGTGTTTGCTCTGAAACGTGGGAACAGACAAGACGAGATTCAGACTGAAGTATTTTGTAACACGAAGAAGAAAGTTATATTTATTGCAAACCCTTAGAACCAGAACCCAGAACCAGAACTCATCAGTGGTGTGACGAGGTAATCAAAGTGTGTGTGATGGAGACTGAGACATAAACTGAGCTACGAGTTTGTAGTTTGGATTTTCTTGAGGTGAACAGACGTTTCAATAAAAACTTTGTTCATAGCACTTAAACTCATCCAGAACGTTCTCGCTCCACAGGACGACACCAGCTGTGTTCTGCTGGGACCGCTTTAAATACATAACCAGCACATCTCATTTAAACATGTTAGGGATGTAACGGTTACCGGTGTCACGGTAAACCACGGTAAAATTTGGTGAAGGTTACCTTTTAAGTTTTAATTACCATGGTAACCGCCACGGTCGATAACTACAGTGTGGAAAACTTGCGGCGCGCACAGCGCGCAACATGAGCTGTCATGTAGTGAAGAAGACATGGCAGAGGGAGGATGTGACAACTGCGGCACACACGGCATTTTTCCGCCTTCAGAGAAACTAAATCTGCAGTCTGGGTGTATTCTGGTTATTATAAGAACACTCAGGGACAGCTGGGCGAGGATGGCAGCTCTATCTGCAGGAGCTGAGAGAAGAAAGTTGTTGTGAGGAGCAGCAACACATCCAGTTTACACGACCGTCACCCTCAACTGTTCAGTGAATGCAAGGTAAGCTCACCTTAAACTCAGGTGCATCATTGTCTGTGTATGTCGAGTTTTCTCTGTGTGATCTGCTGGTGTCACTAATGTAAACTGACCAGATGGTGGTACAACTGAACAAAGCTGATCTGTGATCTGGCTCGTTATCTGAACCGCTTATTAACTGTAGATTTCACTTTTTAAAGTCGAACTAATAATTCCCCAGATATTGATGCAGAGCTGCAGTGAGGAGGATCTGAGACAAACACGTACTGGGTGGACTGAGTTAGTGAACACAAACTGACTTTCATCTCAGCTCCGTTCACCTGAGCAGCATCTACCTGTGGCTCAGCAGCCATCTGACCAATCAGACGGACCGAGTCCACTGACAACAGACGAGCAGGCAGACAGACAGACAATATATATTAGTAATATCAGAAATATATAATTTAACAATCATTCTCTTTGTTTTGATCTAAAAAATTATTCGATCTGTTTCTAACAAAAGTGATTTGATCTAAATTGTGAGTTTTGTGATCTGTTGGTTGCACCCTTAGTATTAAGTAACAGTGACAGTAATAATGAATAATGACATGTTCTGTTCACTTTCTTCACAGAGAGGCTCTGCTGGCCAGTCGAGTGCTGCTGCCACGACATCTCACTCTACCTCTGTGACGCAGACATGAAAGGACACGATTCAAAAACAGGCTGCCTCATCACAAAAAGCCAGTGACCTGTTTTACACAGTTCTGATACATTCTTTTATTCTTGTTTAGTGTTGATTTTGCTGTGTTTTGTTAAGGTTTTGGATTTGGACTATTTCAATATATAATAAATCAACTTAAATATAAATCTTGGTGAAATTATCTCAACTTATCAGTGTTTTTTCAACATTTTGAAAATACCACGCTACACTGATATCTGTGATCATTTTGGTCACTATTGCTGCAGTGTGAAATTTTCATACTGTTACATCCCTAAAACATGTTAATTATTAATCAGTCCAATATACATATATAAGAAATCTCTGACTTAAAAACAACTCATTCCTTAGTTATCGTGGCGACAGAGAACATCCTGACGGGTCACATGACATCATCAACGCTCCAGCTGATCGCTCCTGATGAAGCCTCACCAGACAGACCCAAGTCAGAATTTGATGGGCCAGTTTAGTTTTTATCAGTGCTAACGCAGGAACACCGGCCAAACCGTTGGACGTCTGAAGTGTTTGGAGAGACTCGGACGAGGTCGGGAACAAATATGCTCGGTGTGTTCAGCTGCGTCGGAAGATTTCGGAGCCGCGCGGACGTTGTCGATTCAGCATGTGAAGTCTGAGGAGGAGGGCCGTCGGACATCTGAGCTATTGGATTCTCTGATTGGTTGTGTGCCAGCTGAATGGCCGTTCTGATTGGCAGTGTGCTAGTGAATCAGCGCGGTGTGTGGGAGGGGTGGAAAACTATGTGAGTTTTATTTTTCTATGCATTCCGTTCCGTCATTTCTTGTTTTCATGTTTTCATGTTTTGCAGTCCTGGCACGAGACTAGTTGTTATGTCTATTCAGGACGAATTAATTTGTGTAGCTGTTTTTATCTGAAATACTTAAGTTTTGTTTTGATCGAAAGTAAAGAGAGTTGCATGCATAAGCCTCTCATTTACAACTCACAACACGAGCTCCACCGGCTTATTGCATCTCATGCAAGTGCAGAACGTACACGCTGCTGTGCAGCAGGCAGCACGTTGGAGCGACGTGTTTCAATGCAACTTTTCTGCCAAACGGGTCAGACAAGAGGCAACAGAGCGGTCGGAGAGTGGTCGGATAAAGCAGTTGGACGTCTGGGTGGTGTGTGGGGGCCTTTAGTCCTCACTCACCTCCTTCAGGTGGAGTCCAGGTGGGATCACCTGTGTCCTCCTCCACCACCTCCCCCTCCTCCCCCTCCTCCTCCTCCTCCTCCGGTTGGTGGTCAGTAACAGGTGACACACGGCGGTGACGGTGTTGAGCTGGACTCTGTTTGGTGGTGTTCTGTGTCCTGCTCTGAAGAGGTGGTCTCCTCTGGGACCTGGACTGAGTAGGTTTGATGGTGGGTTTGATGGTTCTGGTTCTGGTCCGGTTGGGCGTGCAGTGCTGCAGCAGAGCGCCACCGTCTGGTCCATCAGGTCTGACCGCAAAACACTGCAGCAGCATTGCAGATGAACCTGCCGACAGAAAACATGTTGATACACTGATGCTTCCAATCAATACATCTGATCAGTACATCTGATCAATACATCTGAACAACAACAACAACAACAACAACAAC